>NC_064566.1:26445000-26745000 GCF_937001465.1 Orcinus orca
CCATTGTTTTGCTTATTTCCCGATGGGAAGGCTGGCAGTCTCCTCTGAGACTGATGCCAACTGAGCTCTGTGTATCAGCCAGTAGGAGTCACTTGGAGCAGATGGTCATCATCCTTCCCCACAGCCCAAATCCCTGGTCTGGGTGGCAAAGTCCCAAGACCACACCTACATACATGCCAACTGTCCTTATTTACTAAGATACTTCTTCTTATTTGTTTAGCTTAATAAATCATTTTCCCTAATATCTTTCTAAACGACTCCTGCTCTTATTTCAATTTTCTTTGATATATCTTCCAATTAGCATTTCTCCCCTCTATCCCTATCCTTTATTACCCATGCTACTAAAATGTATATTTTTTAAATCCAAATTTCTTCTTGATTCCAAAAATATTTCTAACTATAGAGATTTTATATAGATACTGCTGTATATATACCAGGTTGAAATTTTATTCTAGTGAGAAAGTCTATAAATCATTACTCCTACCATTTCCATTCTTTCAATTTAAAGTATTAAAGTTGAATTTTGGGTTGAATTTTTACCAAAAACAAACAAATGAATGAGCAACCGGTTTATGATTCTAAGGAGCATCTTAACAGACTTAGAGTTGATAAAATTTCCAAAAAAGTTGAGACCTAACCTAATTATAGGGTAGAGCACATAGCTTAATTCCTAAGAGGTCTAAAGGTTCATAAAATAGTTAAAAAAAAAATCCACATAGTTCCCCACTCTTGGGGATGTACAATTAGTGGGAACATCCTAAGCTAACTTGTTTGACAATAGTGGTGAATTATTAAACCATGTCAGTTTTGGACTGAAAAAGCGTTGTATCACATTCAGAAACATAACATTCTGGTAAAGAGTTGGTTGGGTCCTGCTATTTTGATCATAATATAATCAGGCTAAAAAATGTCATAATAGTTTGCAGTTAATTTTCCTTTAGAACCATCTGGAATATCTAAGGAAGTCTCCTAAGGATAGGGGTTTACAGGGAGTTTTATTCCTGAAAAGTTTTATCTAAAATAAGTTGTTATGAAATGAGATATATACTATTGAACTTATACTTAAATGGACTCTATTATGAATCTTGTATAAAGTGAAAAGAACTTTTGAAATGCAAATACCCTCCCCTAATGTTTTTGTAAATCCATACTTAAAAAATATCTAGCATACTTAAACTGATGTATACTTGTACTTAAGGGAAAGGACTTGACAAAGCATGAGAGAGAAAATGAGAGTGGCAAGACATAATCCACTCAATTAGGCTGGAGCTTACAGTAATTTTCTTTCAAGGAACAGAGGCATCCTGAAAAGATCACAAAACTCATAGGGAAAAAGGAATGGGCCCCTTTGGGCCCAGAATAACCAAGTTACATTGAATATGGTGATATGTGTTTTTAAAGTTGTGTTATTTGGAAAAAGCAAGCCAAAGATACTGCTTAGTCAAAACTTCAGTTTTTCTAGTGTCCATGTAGCCAGGGCACATTTCTATTTCCCTAGCAGTAGAGAAAGAAGCTGGGATGTAATCTGTTGGGAGTTTAGTTAATATATAGCCCATCCCAAGGAAAGTGGACATAAGGGCATATATCATTTAATTACAGTAGTCAGGCTCATCAATACACCGACTTAATACAAGCACTAAGGCTGATGAACACAAACTACTCAAGGTGGTAACTGGAAAACACTTAAGAAAGGTATGACACAGGGCTTCCCTGGTGGCGCAGTGGTTAAGAATCCGCCTGCCAGTGCAGGGGACACGGGTTCGAGCCCTGTCTGGGAAGATCCCACATGCCGCAGAGCAACTAAGCCTGTGCGCCACAACGACTGAGCCTGTGCTCTAGAACCCGTGAGCCACAGCTACTGAGCCCACATGCCACAAATACTGAACCCCATGCTCCTAGAGCCTGTGCTCTGCAACAAGAGAAGCCACCACAATGAGAAGCCCATGCACCGCAACGAAGAGTAGCCCCCGCTCGCCTCATAAGGTAATACTAATGTTAATACAACTGCTCCAGTCATTCAGGATAGGATCAATTATTTTTAAGCAGAGGATTCTTGTAGAATTACACATTGAACATTCACGGCAGAACAAAGGGGAAGACTACAAACTTAATAAATTCTCTAATTTTGCTTTTTTACTGCAGGGAAACGTGAATGGGGAAGAATTTCTTGATTCGTAAATTAATTCCTTGGGAGAAGGATTAATGCATTATGTGGGCAAAACCAGGCAAAACTCCTTTTTGCTATTTGGTTTTATAGGCACCAGAATAAGATTAATTTCTCAACATGAATAGTCATTTAAATAAAATCGTATTAAGCAATTTTGCTAATTTTCACTGAACAGAATGATGGATAAAAGTAAGTCACAAGCTGATATCTCACAATAAGAAGATGAGATATGTTACATAATTGACACAGGCTTGTTATTTAAGATCTTTAAACGTTAATTTTTTATTAAAAAGTTCCACCCTTCGGGCTTCCCTGGTGGCGCAGTTGTTGGGAGTCTGCCTGCTGATGCAGGGGACGCGGGTTCGTGCCCCGGTCCAGGGGGATCCCACATGCCGCGAAGCGGCTGGGCCCGTGGGCCATGGCCGGCCACTGGGCCTGTGTGTCCGGAGCCTGTGCTCCGCAACGGCAGAGGCCACAACAGTGAGAGGCCCGCGTACTGCAAAAAAGAAAAAAAAAGGTTCCACCCTTCTTGTCAACATATCATTACAACAGAATGAAAATCAAAGCTTAATCAGTTCATCTAAAATGTTTTAGTATGAGGTGAGGTCTTGCACAATACCTTGTGACACATAACTGCTCGATAAAACATGTGCTGGATAAAAAAATGCAAATGTGGAGAACTTTCTAGGTTGACAACTTCCAAGGTCATAATGGTCTAGTCTGGTTGAAACACACAGTACAATTACCATCCATGAAACCTTGGATTTATAATCTTAAATTCCTACAAGTCTATTTGATGTTAACAATCATTAACCTCAACTATATTACTACACTACACAACTTAAATATATCCTATTGCTGGAATGATAAAGAATGAACGTGACTGAGTTCCACAAATTCAATTAGAGGCTGGGATGTTTTAATAAATCCTCGAGGAATTTACCTAGGGGTAGACTCAACCCTAGGATGGACTTGTGAACACTCTGAGATTAGAAGGTAAAAACTAAATTGAGTGACTTTAAGCTGCTTTGGAAGACTTTCAAAACCATATTGTAAAATAACAATATTAATCATAGTGTGACTTGGAATTTAACATGAAATTTACCAATGACATTAAATATAAAATTGCTTAATAGTCTCCTGAACTTTGGTAGAAAATTATAATGACTAGCTAGGGAAAACAGACAACCCTAGACTAGAAACTCAGAGTGGTAAGTCAGATAGACTTTGATTTCTTGTCTAGAGCCAAAGAAAAGAGAGATGCTTTTCCAGTATGTAATCTGTAATAAGAAATTCTGTTACATTTCTGTTTTAAAAGGATATATCCAGCATACATTTTTATTAGAAATACAATAAACTGTTAACCTCCATTTCCACAAGCCTTTTTTTTTTTTTTCCTCAAGATGCTTCCTTTTCTTAGACCAGAGTTTGAGCAAACAGGCCTGGCATCTTGTGTAATGAGTCCTATCAAGCCCAGGATTCTTTTAAACACATTCAAGTGGCATTTGGAGTACTTCACCTCTGACAAAGTTTAGTGTGCATGTGTGCACATGCATAAGTGTTTTCAACTTCAGAAAATGAGCATTGAAGAGGGATATTGAATAACCCCAAGAGCTTATTAACCAGTACTCCTTGTCATCTCCTTAAAGAAACATGGAAAGCTAAAGAGCTTCTGTAAGGATGAGTGGAAATAAAGATGTGTAGCATATTGTGTGTAAGAGGAACAGTATGCTTATTTGTCAGCTCCCAAATGACAAGCTGCTGCTCTGTATTACTGTTACTAAAAATACTGTGCTTGGTGTGGTAGATGTGAAAAAATGCTTTAGTCTGATTTGGAAAGAATTCACTGAGGTAAAAACGCAACCGGGACCTTCTCTCTTTCACTAGCCTTAGACTTCCACTATTTTCCTTTAGAAATTTCTTTTCACTGCATTCTAAAGTAGACCCAAAACTCAAGCGCTAATTTATTTAACCCCTTCCAAGGATTTTCCCGCTCTGGGTATAGCAAATAAATACCAATTAAACTTCTCAGTACATTTATAAAGAGGAGACATATCAAGTAAGTAGAAGGTATACTCCGATTTCTTTGTATTGATTATGATGGCACACATTGTTTTAAGACTTGCTTTTTGGTGCTATTTCTAGATTTCACTAGATTATCAGATTCTCTGAAGGTCAAAATGAGAGAAGCATTCCACAGTCTCAATCAGGCTTAATACCATCTTTACCAGTAATAGTTTATGTCAAAGTGGAAACAGCTTTTCCATATTCCTCAGTTAATTGACATTAATGTTTCATCCATGTCAGACAAACAGAGAATCACAAAAATTAAATAAATTGTATACATATGCAAGAGCTGAGGTCATAGAAATACAGAAGGAGAAAAAGTGAAGGAAGAGTTTATTTGCTTAATATATACATAACTTTAAAAACTCCCTTCCTGCTTTCCTTTTTTTCCTCTCTCCTTCCTCTCTCAACAAACATTTATTGAGCATCTACTATGTACCAGGCAACAAGCTAGCTGGAGATACAAGGAGTCCCTGCCCTAAGAAGGTGCTGATAGTCACTGAGAAACTTTAGCAGATAAGGAAAGACTGAAGAACAGGTACTGCTCCTATTGAATTTAAAGGGCAAGTCAGAGTTAGGCAGTGTCAGAGGAGAAAACAAACAGCAAATTCAAAGCCGAAGAGGGGGTGTGACAAGCAGACTGAGTTGTTTGGTACAACTGGAGTTTATGGTTTGTGTGAGGAAACAGTCAAAGATAAAGATGGAGAAGTAGGCAGGGGCCAGTACATGTAAGGCTTTCATTCTGAAGGCAATGGTGAGTCAATCACGGATTTTAATCATGGGAAGTGACATGATCAGATTTATCCCCTGAAAATATTAATCTGGCTATACTGATATCACTCTTGTGGGGCAGGGTTTGGAGGGGTAAAGAGGGAAGGACAAAACTGCAAGCTGGGAGACCAGTTAGGGGGCTAGTGCAGCAATTCAGACAAACGATGATGAGATCCCATCCCCCAAGCAGGCAAAGCTGGAGACTTTGTTACTACCATCTGGAATCACTTTTGTGGTTCTTCTTCTTTTTTTAAATTAATTTTTATTGCAGTATAGTTGCTTTATAATGTTGTGTTAGTTTCTGCTGTACAGCAAAGTGAATCAGCTATACGTATACATATAACCCCTCTTTTTTGGATTTCTTTCCCATTTAGGTCACCACAGAGCATTGAGCGTGGTTCTTCTTTTTTTTTTTTTTTTGTGGTACGCAGGCCTCTCACTGCTGTGGCCTCTCCCGTTGTGGAGCACAGGCTCCGGACGCTAAGGCTCAGCGGCCATGGCTCACGGGCCCAGCCGCTCTGCGGCATGTGGGATCCTCCCCGACAGGGGCACGAACCCGTGTCCCCTGCATCGGCAGGCGGACTCTCAACCACTGCGCCACCAGGGAAGCCCGAGTGTGGCTCTTCTTAATGAAATTCCCATACCCTTTAATATTCACTCCTTAAACATAAATTCTTATCCTGGGTATATAGGGAAGTTCACATCTGATCTACCCAAAAGATGCTAATGTGTTGCTGATATAATTTTTCACCTAGTCTCTCTCCATGAGGAAGTAGGTGTTAAAAGAAATGAAGCTTTGGTAAGAAGATGGATGTGAAGCATGTGGAAAAGGAAGGCATCGAGGATAGGATAGGACAGTTGGATGGGTGGACATACCAATTCAGTAGATATTTATTAAACTCCCACTAAGTACCAGATATTATCTTGGGTACCAGGTTCACTAATGTTCTCTTTTTCTACCCAGGACCTCACTTGCATTTAGTTGTTATTTCTCCTTAATCTCCTCTAGTCTGTAACAATTCTTCAGTTTTTTTCATTGCCTTCTACGTATGCCCTTGATATTTCTGAATAATACTGATCAGTTATTTTGTAGAACGTCCCTCAGTATGGGTTTGTCTAAAGTTTTCTTATGATTGAAGTTATGCATTTTTGGCAAGACTACCACAGAAATGATGTGCACTGCGTGCTTCTCAAGGCATCAAACCAAGAGGTTCATAGTATATCATGGCTGATATATCTTATTTCTGGTGTTGTTTACCTTGACCATTCAGTTAAGTTGGTGTCTGCTAGGTCTCTCCAAAGTAAGTTTACTACTTTCCCCTTTGCAATTGATAAGTATCTTGGTCAAGATACTTTGAAATGTGCAAACCCTGTTTTTCCTCAAAATTTTGGCCATTGATTTTCACATCCATTAAGGGATCTGTCGGCAACATTATTGTGTTGTTTGCCTAATGGCATGTCTCTGTTTCCCTTTTTTCCTTTTATGTTTATTAGCATGTTATTTACTCATATCAGTATTGACTCATGGATATTTATTTTATTCTATGGGTTAAAAATCAATACTATCATTATTTATTTTGTTGCTCAAATTATTTCAGCTTTGGTCATTAGGAGCTCCGTCAGGTTGGCTCCTGTATTCTTCTGACCTGGCCTCATAATCTTTGTAAAGCAGTTCCTTACTTTTTGGTCCAAGAAGTTCAGCTTCATCTTGTGTTTTCCCTCCCTTGGTCCTGGAATCAAGCGCTTCTCCGAGAAGCCCTGGTTTCTTTTACTGTAAATTGGTGTTTAGAGACAAAGTCCTGGTGCGAAGTACGCCATCGTCACAGAGGTATCATCGCTTTAGGCCAACGAGAGGGTATGTCTAAGATAGGTTCGTTAGGAAAAGCCTCTCTGATGAGTCATCTGAGAAGAGACTTACATGAAGTGAAGGAGGGAGCAACGCAAAAGACCTGGGACGAGCTTTCAGGCAGAGGGTACAGTGAGTGCAAATCGAGATGTAAGAACAGCATGCTTGGCAAGGAACAGCAAGACCAGTGTGGTCGGTGGGCCAGGGGAATGAGTAGAGAGGGAACAAGACCTTTGTGAGCCATGGTAAGAATTATGAATTTTAACTTCTATGGGAAGCCACTGGAGTGTTTTGAGCAGAAGAATAGCATAATCTGATTTACTTGGTGATAAAAGATTACTCTGAGTAATGTATGGCAAATGAAATGTGGGCAGGCAATGTAGGAGGTGACTGCAGCAGCTCTGGTAAAAGATTAACGGTGGTAAGACATAATGGGGGGTAGGGTCATGACTGTAGCTGCAGAGGTGGTGAGAAGTGGCTAGATTTGGTGCGTGTGTGTATTTATATAGAAGTACGTCAGGCATATAGAAAACTATAACATAATGTTACAGAAAACAACATTAAATGAAACACCTATGTACTTATGACTAAACTCTATCACATTCTAACATATGGTCACATTTGCTTCAGAATAAGACAGTAGTGAAGACCCTTGTGTACCTCTCCCCAATCCATACCTCCCCAGAAGTAAGCACCAAAATAAGTCTGACATTCATCTTTCTCATGGACACCTTTAACTATACATAAATAAATAAACATATAAATATCATATTTCATGTCTAAAATTTTTATATAATAAATAGTATCAATGCATGTATTATTTTGAACCTTGTTTTATTTCATACAAATTTATGATTTGGAGATTGACCAGGTTGATACATGTAGGTTTAGCTCATTTATTTTATTTTTTTAATATATTAGCTCATTGATTTTAAATTGCTCTACAGTACTGTTTCATTGTGTGAATATATAAAATTAATTTATCTAATTTTCTGTTGATAGACATTTATGTTGTTTTCAGTTTTTCTATCTTATAAGAAATGCTGTATTCAACATCCTTTTCTTCTTGTGCGTATGTCGATGTTTTTCTACAGTGTATATCCAGAAATGCAATTTCTGGGTCAAAAGATATATACAGTATCCATTTGACAAGGCATTGCCAACCTGTTCTCAAATGTATTTGTAGCAATTTATAATCCCATCAGCACCATATGGAATTTCCTGTTTCTCTAAATTCTCACCAATTTACGTGACTGTCACACTTTAAAAAATTTGCCAATTTGATGGGTATGACATGATAGACATTATTTTAGTTTTCATTTTCCCTGGCTGCCAATGACTTTGAACATTTTTTTCTGTTTCCTCTTCTGGGAATTACATATGCCTGTTTTTTTTTTTTAATTAATTTTTATTGGAGTATAGTTGCTTTACAATGTTGTATTAGCTTCTGCTGAACAGCAAAATGAATCAGCCATACATATACATATATCCCCTCCTTTTTGGATTTCCCTCCCATTTAGGACACCACAGTGCATTAAGTAGAGTTCCCTGTGCTATATAGTATGTTCCCATCAGTTGTCTCTTTTATACATAGTATCAATAACGTATATGTGTCAATCCCAATCTCCCAGCTATGCCTGGTTTTTAATCGAGTGGTTATTTTATGACATACTCAATTCTGGGTGTTAATTCTTTGCCGGTGATGTGCGTTGCAAATTCTTTACTTCTTACATAGCTCATGGTTTTTTGTTTTTTTAAATCAACCAGGGGTTTTAAAATGTAATATGGTCAAATACCATTGCCCTATTTTTTCCCCCCAGAAGTTTTAAAGTTTGTCTTTTCACATTTAATCCTTTAAACTAACAGGGAATTATTTTTTGTGTATAAATATTTTTCATAAGAATAACCAATTATCCCAGCACTCAGTCCTTCCTTACCTACGATACTGTAATGCCACATCTGACATTGTTCAATTTTCTCTACTTGAGGGGGTCTGTTTTTCTAAGATCTTTATTGCCCTTTATTGGCTTATTTGTCCATTCTGGGGCCGTTATATCAATTTAACTCTTTATGCCTTATGAGAAGATTTGATATTTGATAGAACAAGTCACCCTCCATGTTCTTCTTCTTTAAAATTCTTATTCTTGATTCTTTGCTTTTCCATCTGAAGTAAGGATCAGCTTGTCAAATTCTAAGAAAAACTCTGTCAGGAATTTGGCTATAATTGCGTTGAATTCCCCATTTTTATGATACTGAGTTTTCCTACCTATGAATATGCCAACTAAAAGGTCTTAAAGGGGTTTTTAATACAGTTTGAAACTTTTCTCCATAAGCGAAGTTGTACGTCTTTTGTTAGTGTTAATCTCAGGTGCCATAACAGCATGCACATGTGGCAATTAACCAGCTGTGTGATCCCAGGATACAAGTTACTCAGTCTCTCCATGCCTCGGTTTTCTCATCAGTAAACTGGGGATAGTAATGGTACCTACTCAATAGAGTTTTTTGTGAAGATTAAAGTGTGAAAGCATTTAGGTCAGTGTTTAGCACATAATGACCTCTCAGGAGATTTAAAATTCTTCATCCAACAAATACTTACTGAGTGCTATGATGTGTCAGGGCTGTTTCTAGCACTAAGGATAGAGCAGTGAACAAAACAGATGAACCTTTTCTCTCCTGACATTAAGTAGTTCATGTGAGGTACTTTTTAGGCCTGGCACTAAATATATAGCAGCAGCTGCTATAAGGTGATATCTGAGACCTAAAGGAAGTGAGGGAGCAAGCCATTTGGATACCTGGGCAAACAGTGTCCCAGACAGAGGGAATAGCAATGCTAAGGCCCTGAGGAGGTAGATGGCTTCGAGAAACAGCAAGGAGGCCAGCATATCTGAGTTAAAAAGAGCCAGGGGGAGAGTGGGAGAAGAGGACAGACACAGAGTGGAGGGCAAGACCACATAGGTCTTAATGGGCCACTCTAAGGACTTTTACACTGAGTGACTGGGAAAACTATGGTGGGTGTTTTGGTGAGCAGACGAACATGAGCTGATGAATAATCATCAGCTATTATATTTCCTGACTAGGTATACCTGGTGTATAAGAAGACTACTGAATATAGTAATTTAATGGTGATAATAATAGCTAATGCTACTATTAGCTAAAAATATTAGATAATCATAATGCTTATAAGGTACCAGGCACGTTACGTAGTTTAAGACATTCAACCCTTTCAACAACCTTTTTACAGGTGTTAACTGCAGTATAGATAGGCTAACAAATGACCAAAGTTACAGGGATGGTAAGTCAGTCGTAGGTCTGAGATCTTTTGTCTGGCAACACTGTTGATTCTCTAATAGTTTTGGATGCCCTTGGATGTAAACAGTCACATTATCTTAAAGTAAGTAAGGACAGTTTGGCCTTGTTCTTTACAGTTATACTACTACTTACTTCTTTCCCATTTTTTTTGCGGGGGGTATATTAAAATGGTTAACGTTTCTAGTAATAATGCTAAATAGACCTGGAGAGAATGGACATGCTTACTCCTGACTTTAGTAGAAACATTTCTAAATTTCTACCATTAAGAAAAATGTTTCCTCCTCGTTCCTGAGGGTCAACTATTATCAGAATAAGAACTTTTCTTCTATGCTGAGTTTCCTAGAAAAAAAATTTTTTTTAAAATTCCCAAGAATGAGTACTGAATTTTATTAAGTACTTCTCTACATTCGTGATATTGAATCATTCCTGGTTTTACAAGAGAAACCATACTTAGTAATGTGTGTGTGTCTGTGTGTGTGAAAGAGAGAGAGAGAGAGGGAGAGGGAGAGAGAGAGAGAATGAACTGCCAAATTCCATCCAACAGTGTTTTATGTAGGATTTTTGTACCTATGGTCATAAGTGAAACTGATCTATAGGTTTCTATAGTTTGTTTTTCCTGTTTTATCCCTGTCTTTTGATAATACTTGTTTTATAACATGAGTTGAATAGCTTTTTCTTTCTCTGTTCACAGCTTTTATAAGAGACAGATTATTTGAAGTTGTGTTAAAACCATACTTCGTATCTTTTTTTGTGGGAAGACTCAACTAGCTCCTGGATGTTGTTAAGGTAGAGTTGATGAGACTTGTTAAAGGACTGGCAGTGGGGTGTGAATGAGAGAGGATGGCTCCTAGTTAGTGGTTTAGGTGGCTGGATTCATGCTAAGTACTGAGATAGGGGACATTAGAAGGGTAGGAGAGGGTGGAAAGGTGATTAATTCAGATTTTGACATGTTTGATTTCAAGTTTCTTTGCGGTAAGATGGAGATATCCAAAAGGTTGTTGGGACTACATTGGAGACAGAGCTTTGAGTCTGTGGTTCACTGATTCATTTCATTTTTTTTTTTTTTTTTTTGCGGTACGCAGGCCTCTCACTGTTGTGGCCTCTCCCGTTGCCGAGCACAGGCTCCGGACGCGCAGGCTCAGCGGCCATGGCTCATGGGCCTAGCCGCTCCGCGGCATGTGGGATCTTCCTGGACCGGGGCACGAACCCGTGTCCCCTGCACTGGCAGGCGGACTCTCAACCACTGCGCCACCAGGGAAGCCCTCATTTCATTTTACTAATTCAAAAATATTGAGTGTCTATTCAATGTCAAACTCTGGGTGTGCAATCTTTCTCCTCTTCCTCCCAGTTCAGCCTTTCTGACAGGGATTATGCCATTCCCCACCCCACTCCCCAACCCCACCATCTAGTATCAGTAGCAGCTATGTTTCCTGTGCTTCTCTTCCCTAACATTAGTTTTGGGTCCCCTCCTTCTCCTAGATTTTCCTCCCTCCTGGGAGAGGACGTGTGATTGATGGGGGTTGGAAAGAAGAATAAATGTAGTGTTTGAAATTAATTTTTAAGTTGGAAGAATGCTAGACATAAAGTAAGACTTAATTAATGCTTGAAATAAATTAAGTCCTTAAAAGAGCTTTGGGCATTGTTCTTGGCTATAGAGCCAAGCTAGAGTCCGCTTCACAAATAGGTGTCAAAGTCAATTTCTACCAGTAGACTTGTTAGAAAGTCATCATTTAAAATGTACATATTACCCTGAGTTGAGGAGGGTTTAGGAATGTGAATAGTACTTAATCTCCTCATACATAAAATAAAAGGTTAGGACATGGTGATATCCTAGGTTCTGTGAGCCTTTAAAATTTTATATAGTTTAAATGTAGAGATACTGACAGTGAGATATTAAATATTGGAGGATGAGGAATTCTTTTCTGTGGAGGTCTTCAGAAGAGGTATGTTCTTTCTGCATATTTCAGTTAAATGCATGTCTGCCTAAAGGCTAGAGAAAGGAGAGGTGAATCATGAATGCAGGGAACTAAATATGGACATAGAACTGAACAATCAGGGAAACCACAGGGACTAGAGACAAAAGCCTGGCTTTCACCACAGAAGACATTTAAATGAGCCCTGTGAGAAACATGCTATCAGAAAGATACTCTGGCAGGAAGGAGAAGTCAGAAAGTATACATTTCTCACTCTGAGGATTCAGCGTTATCAGACAGAAAGCAGAAAATGTAAAAACAAAACCCAAAACAACAAAAAACCCTAATACTTTTTATGGAAGAAAACCTCTGTGGAAGTGAACTGAGCAACAGGACAAGGGCATGTCACATCTATCTGGGTCAGGTTGTACCTTCAGGCAAGACAATCAAGGACTCTGAAAAACCAATGACTGCATTGCAGGTAGCCTGAGGGAAAGACCACTGTGACAGGGAAGAGAGAGATGCTTTTGAGTGAGAACGAGTTTAACCACGTCTTAAGAAGGCAGTTGCTTTCCTGGAGGTTTCAGTGCTCTGAAAAACCTAAGTTTCTCCAGAGTCCAGAAAAGGCCTTATGGTGACCCTTGGGAGCCTCTGTTATTCATATCGGGGATGAGATCCATCACAAATCCGGTTTCCCTTCCTGGGAGTGCTATTGTGCCAGCAACAAAGTTGGGAGAAGAGTAACTACCAACTGACCCATCTGCCTCCAGGAAGTACCTGTATCAATATTATAAAAGCCATAAAGGTTCACCGATGCTGACAGGGAATAAAAGCAGCTTAAATGGCTCTGATGATGTTCAATAAAATCACCCATATTTAGTTTTATTTTCTAGCTGCAGGAATTACTATGTGGTTCAATTGATGTATTTATTTTTCTGAGTATTTTTTCTCTTTCCTTTTACTCTCACCCATAATTCCTTTCCTCTTTTTACCTATACTCTAGAGAACTTGTTTAAATACATGTAAAAGCCTCCAAATTCTTCTGATAGACTATAATTAGAAATTAAATAACGGATGTTTTGAAGATCATTTGTTAGAATTAGAAATCACTGACAGAGGAAGTAATTTGGAGTAGTAGCTGTGTGGATATGAATAAGATTTAGGTCCAAGTTGATGTGAGAAATAGCTCTCAGAAAAGCCAGATGCGACTATACAGGGCCATATAGAACAGCTGCATTTTTATCATATTTTTCTTCACTCTATAACTAATCTGTGTATAAGTCTTATTGATTATTTACTGGAAGTGAATTTATGCATCTCTTTCTTTCCTTCCTCACTTTTACTATAGTTTTTGACACTTTCATAACCTCACACTTAAAATAACTGCATCCTTCTTTTCTCTGCTTCCACCAATATATCTTGTGTACTTCCACCAGACTAATATTTATTAAATGTTGCTTTTAGCATATTGCCAAGAACCTGCACTGGTTCTCCATTTCCTCTTTGGTTGCAAGGCATTCTGCAAATCATCCCCATCTCAGTTACTTTCCCCAACACAAGTTTCCTTCAGTCAGGCCAGTTTCTAGACTGTTTCCAAGTGTGCCATTGGCATTCAAACCTCCGTGCTTTCACTTGCACCCTTCTCTTTCAGGAGGACCTTCCTCTTTCAGGGTTTTCCTAATTCTACCACATTTCAGGTTTGGCCAAGTCCTAGCACCTTCTTTATTCTAGACCTAATTGACTTTCCTTGCTGAGCTATAATCATATGACTACTCTGCACAATTTACATTTCATTATATGTGGCTGTTTCTTATCTACTGGCCTTTTCTGCTCTACTATATTTTTAAGTTCACTGAGGGTAACAGAGATAGTCTGATGGGAGTGGGGGTGGGGAAGACACCGATAATACTCACATTTTAGTGATCATTAAAGTAAATGTTAACCAGAAATCTATAAGATCTGGGTTTACTCTGCTGAAGAGGAATTTATTTAGATGTATAAGAGAATAATATAATAATATTAACTACTACCGTGAGGGAACACAACTAAAGAACCTGTTCACTGCAGAAAAAAACAATTGGAGGATGTTCTAAAACTATCTTCAGCTGCTTATCTCTAAGAAAAAATTTGTAATCTACAATTGTAAAATATTCTGTTTTGCATGTTACAAGAAAGCTCTTTTTTTTGGATATAGTCCAAATATAATTTTAAGCAATAATTTTTATGCTTTAATTTGCTTCGTCCTGAAGAAAGTTGTTTGGCATTAAATATAAAGAAGGCTGTCATGACTTTATACTAATTTATCTCCCAACTTTATTTTCTACTACCTGGCTCCTAGGTTGCCTGCAAAAATCATTAATCATTGTTAAATAAGTAAACCTCTCATGCCACTCACCCTGGGGCACACTACAAAGGGTTGCCTATGAGAGAAGCAGCCTAATTTAGAGCGTTTGTTTTTGTGACTTTTTCTTTGGGGTTCACGTTTAAAACCACTGCTGCTTTCCTCTATCCACGGTGACTTACTACCGATGTCAAGTCTCTCCAGAATGGAAGTCACACTACCTCCTCAAGGAACCTCAGTTTTGGCTGTCTGGAGGATGACTCTTGGGAGTGAGTGACCCCAGGTTACCCAGAGTGAATTTTAGGCAGGCCATGAAACTAATATATTATGATCATCTCAAATATATCCTACATGTTATGTAAAATTGCATCCAGTTCTCTTCCCTTGATTTGGTAACAGAGAGAAACACACCTTATTTCTATAACTGCAGCCTCTTCCCCTCCGCCTTTCCCTTCCCACACTCTGTGGCTTCTATGCTTGCTTCAATTCCTCTGCTTTCCCTACCATGGGGATCAATGTTTAAAGTCTGCTTATACCAGTCACATGAAGCTCCCAGGTGATCCTTTCTAACATAGCCCCTACCACCACCTAAATTCTGTTACTCTCTCATGCCACACTAACATTTGGGTTTTACCTATATTAAAATACTAGCACTGCCTGCTTTGTGTTAAAGTTAGTACTTGTGTTTGCTGCATGGCTTCCGCATTTGACAGTAAGCTCCCTAAAGAAGGTTACGTCATATCTACCTTTCTATGTTTATCTTTCCAACCATGGTTTGCATAGCATCCCATGTGTGTGTGTGTATGTATATATATTTATATATGTTTATATATACACACACACTCAATAAATGTTGATAAAATGAATAATATATATACTTCAAAGTCTGCAAATAAAAGAAAATGTGTAATATGTTTTCCAACTCACTAAAAGTCCAACTTTATTCTATTAAAGGAAGTTAAGAGGTACACTGTCAACAATCATCAACCTCAAACTTTATTTTCCTATTTCACATTTCTTGGCAGCATAGAAGCTGCTGAAATGGCATTTTGAATTAAAGCAGTATTCTTACATTTTATTCAACTCTGGTATGACTATCATTTCAATATTATTTAAATCTGCTACGCAAAAGTCATGGACAACTTGCCTCTATTATTAAGGTACCATAAGGCATAATTGTATCTAAATGATTCAGGATAAAACACACACCAAACAGTTTTGCTGAAATCAACTTATGTAGTTGAACAGTTATTGTGTACTATTAAACAGTTGGCACATTTCGCATTTTTGGCATGTAGCAGCTAATTTGGGTTTAGACTTATGTTGTTTAAATGATGCCAATGTGTACTTCTCACCTTCTTAAATATATCAAAATTCCTCAGGATGCCAAACAAAATCTATCCTCTGGGAGTAGAATGTGCCAATAGTTTAATGGTACATGGAAGCATTACTGGATTAACTTGAGAGGGGAAAAAAGATCTTTTTCCCAACAACTGACTAAGGTCTCATAAGTGAAAATGAATTATAGCCCTGGAAATTATCTGGTGAACTTTAGGCCAGAGAGCCAAATCAGATAATCCAGTGCAAATTTTAGAATGATGTCTATATAATTCCTTCAACGTTATAGCCTTTGGGTAAAAAATTGGCTTTCTTAAATCTTCTCTTGGCAACTTGAGAGCAAAGTATGTCTAAGAATTTGGAAAGAAAAATTTTCTTTTTTTTTGTTTTCAGAATTTGGGCTGTGGTGGTAGTGATTAAGGAAATGGGAACTCTGTGAGTAAAAATTCAGATAAATATGTGCTGTACATTCAAAATAAATGGAAATGTTGATACTAATCATGCAAATTATGGATTTGTTTGTGGTCTGGCACAGAGAGGAGGGAGTTCAGCAAGCAATAAATACAGCCTAAGATATTTGTAGATAAACATGTCACATTTGAATATCGCTATCTATTGGTATTTTAACTTGTTCTTTAAAAACTCATGTAGGAGGATCGCTGGGAAGGCTTGTTAAAATGCAGACTGCTGGGTCCACTGCCAACAGTTTGTGTTTCTACAAGTTCCCAGGTGATGCTGATGCTGCTGATTCTCAGATCACCCTTCGAGACCCCCTGTCCTAGAATGTAAGGAGCAGGTGAAGTGACTGAATCAAAAGAGGAGATGAGATGTGGTCCGATGAAGTACAGTCATCCCCCGTTATCCGCAGTTTTACTTTCTGCGGGTTCAATCAGAAAATATTAAAATTCCAGAAATAATTTGTAACTTTTAAGTTGCAAGCCATTCTACATAACATGACAAAATCTTGCGCCTTCCTACTCCCTCCTATCAAGGATGTGAATCATTCCTTTGTCCAGTGAACCCAGCCTGTTAGTCACGTAGCACAGGGGGCCCCAACCCCGCCCCCCCCCCCCGGGGGCTGCACAGCGGGAGGCGGGCAGCAGGCCAGCGAGCTTCATCTGCCCATCCCCATCGCTCATATTACTGCCTGAACCATACACCCCCCCCAACCCCCACCCCCACTCCGTGGAAAAATTGTCTTCCATGAAACCTGTCCCTGGTGCCAAGAAGGTTGGGGACCGCTGACTTAGCAGCCCTCTCGGTTCTCAGACTGACTGTCTGGGGTATCCCTGTGCTTGTATTCAGGTAACCCTTATTTTACTTAATGGCCCCAAAACACAGGAGTAGTAATGCTGGGCAATCCCAATTTGCCAAAGAGAAGCCATAAAGCGCTCCCTATAAGTGAAAAGGTGAAAGTTCTAGACCTAATAAGAAAAAATATTTGTATGCTGAGGTTGCTAAGGTCTACAGTAAGAATGAATCCTCTATCTATGAAATTGTGGAAAAAGAAAAAGAAATTTGTGCTAGTTTTGCTGTCCTACCTCAAACTGCAAACGTTGTGGCCATGGTGCATGATAAATGCTCAGTTAAGATGGAAAAGACATTAAATTTGCACAATAAGATATTTGGAGAGATAGAGAGATCATGAGATCACATTCACATTACTTTTATTACAGTATATTGTTATAATTGTTCTATTTTTTTACTAGTTACAGTTAATTTCTTACTGTGCCTAATTTATAAATTAAACTTTATCATAGGTATGTATGTACAGGAAAAAATATAGTATATACAGGGTTTGGTACTATCCTTGGTGTCAGGTATCCCTTGGGGGTGTTGGAATGTATCCCCGCTGATAATGGGGGACTGCCGTATTCAGTTATAAATCCAGGGCAATGGATGAGATGAAGCGGGTATAATCCCAAGCTGTGGCAGTAGGAATGCAAGAAGTGTTTACCTGATGACGGACCCCGTGCTGGCTGTGAGAGGTGACAGAACATGGGGGTTCAGAGCCTGCATTATGAATGAGGTAGGTGCTCCACCACCTGAGTAGTTTTTTTTTTTTTTTTTTTTTGCGGTACGCGGGCCTCTCACTGCTGTGGCCTCTCCTGTTGCGGAGCACAGGCTCCGGGCGCGCAGGCTCAGCGGCCATGGCTCACAGGCGCAGCCGCTCCGCGGCATGTGGGATCTTCCCAGACCGGGGCACAAACCCGTGTCCCCTGCATCAGCAGGCGGACTCTCAACCACTGCGCCACCAGGGAAGCCCCTGACTAGTTTTTGAGCACACAATTTGACTGGCTCTTCCCTTCTGTAAGCTGAGGTTAACATTAATGCCTTCTTCATAAGGTTTTTATGAAAATCAGATGGGTTAAACCCGTAAAGAAATTAGCATAACGCCTAGCATGTGGAAGCATTTAGCAAATATTAGTTATTATTTTGAATTATATTAGTAAGTGGGTCAGTTCATCACGTAACTGAAGCAGTTATGCATACAGAAAGTGTCAAAGCCTTCCCACTATATAAATTACCATGATAGACAACAAAAGGGGAGTAGAAGGGTATAATGAAAAAAATCTTTTTTGAGATCTGAAGTCTAATTTCCACCTGGATATATTGATGTCTATTATTATTTTTATTAGACATTTTTTCATGGGTAGCATTTTACATTTTGCTCCTAAAATGATTACATATTATTTCATTTTATTTTTGTAACACCTCTGTGAGGTAGAATCTGAGGAAATGGGTCCATATATATTTTATTGCTAACTTAGTACACAGATACTAATTGTGGAAACAACCTGCTTAGAGATGGTAGAACTTTTGTACTGACTGTTAATATGGTGTAGTATAACCGTTACAATTGCCAGTAGATATCATACCTTATAAAATGGTTAAACATGGCATTTATAACTTTCTTAGCCCTTATAGATGAACAAGCACATTCAAAAATGAACTGTCGGGCTTCTCTGGTGGCGCAGTGGTTGAGAGTCCGCCTGCCGATGCAGGGGACACGGGTTCGTGCCCCGGTCCGGGAAGATCCCACATGCTGCGGAGCGGCTGGGCCCGTGAGCCATGGCCGCTGAGCCTGCGCGTCCGGAGCCTGTGCTCCGCAACGGGAGAGGCCACAACAGTGAGAGGCCCGCGTACCACAAAAAAAAAAAAAAAATAAATAAAATAAAGTAAAGAACTGTCATTATAACATTCTGCTTTTCTGGTTAAAAAAATTTCCTTTGGATTTGATTATCCTTTGAAGCTTGGTAGAGAATGAGAGCCAAGAATAACTTGAGATTTTCTCTTTTAACTGGTAAGATTATTTTGTGCTTTAATATAAATGAAGTATTCTATTTATTATTCCATACATGAATTATTCTATTCTTTCTATTTGTTAGGAAACAATTCAAATAGAAAACACAATGTACCTTTCCTAAGATTCATAGTGAATCTATTTATCATGAGCTAAGGAAATCACATTATATTCTTTCAATCTAACTTTAATTTTGGTTTCCAAACAATCTATATCTCTTTCAAGGTTAAAAGCACTGAAAGTACACATTGAATGCTAAGGAAAATCTTAAAATTTCCTGAAATGCATTAGCCATCCTATTTATATAACAAATATCTTGTTTGTTTATGATGGTCTACATCATTAATCTAGATAAATAAATGGAGAAGTGAAGGGAGCTGGGTTTGCTGTTTTGTCCATTGCCCAGCAACCAATAGTTACAAGTTTTCTGTAGCAGGGATCCACGGCATAAGACAGCGCTATGGCAGCATATGCCATTTTCTATAACGATGCTGATTGAGGCAGGAAAGGCTAAGAACTCACATTTATTCTAAGTCAATAGGGCAAGTTTGAGGTGTTTACTTGTTAAAAATTTTACTTCCGTAAAATATTAATGTTTGTCACAATTGGGTGATGGGTACATAGAAGCTTTTGTATATCTGTATGTTTCAAATACTTAATTTTTTGACAAAGTGTAAATGTTCACGAAGCTAATTATGTGCCTTCATTCTTTAAAACCAATTTTTATGAACTTTGAAAAAATCATAGTAATATAGGCTTATGATAAAATACTATAAAAGATAAAATAAAATAAAAAAATATAAAGCAAACAACTACAAGTGCCCCTCTCTACTCCTAATTTCCTAGTTACATTCTCTGAGGTAACCATCCTTTGTTTTAACAGATTATATATTCTTCTTTATTATTAAAAATACTTTTCAGAATGAACAGATATGTAAACAACTATAAATCTGATCGTGGCAAAATAAGTTTGAAACAGATTTTATAAATGACACATCAAAAATATCTAATATGAGAAAAATGATAAACAAAATCACATTTTTCTTCTTATTAACCTAATATTTGAATATTATTAAAGATATAAAGCAAATGGCTTTTAAAACCATTTTTGCCATTTTTCTTTTGTTGGAAGTAAAGTTTACTTCTTTCATAAGCTTTCGTTTATAAGTTAAAAACAATAATGTAGCAACAGTTCAAGCTTGAGTTAAGGTCACAGGCACTACTATTTTTGAGATAGATGAGTCTCTTTAAGTGAAAAAATATACTGGAGGTATATGAATAAGATGCTGCTGATTACCTCAGTTTCTTTATTATTCAATTGGGCATAATCCCTGCCCTGACAGTTGGAGTTTACTAGTCTTTGATATTCTTCAGTGGATACAGTGAAAAGTGTAAAGGCAAGAAAGACACATTCACCACATTCAATGACTTAAGTAATTGTGTGGAAGGGAGGGTCCGCTGTCCAAGAAAAAGTGTGAGCACAGTAGCATTT
This sequence comes from Orcinus orca, assembly GCF_937001465.1. NCBI lineage: Eukaryota > Metazoa > Chordata > Mammalia > Artiodactyla > Delphinidae > Orcinus > Orcinus orca. Next base: position 26,465,549 of record NC_064566.1, read on the forward strand.
GTGGCTAGGCCCCCTTAGAGGTTTGGAATAATTTACAAACAAAGGAAAGGACCTTTTGACATTCAACAAAAGGGGTCATTTTATCTTTTATTCCTTCAGAGGAGTGCTTTATTAGAAAAACCATGAGTCCTGATTCTCCCAAGTCCTGGTTCTGTCATAAATTAGCTACCTTGAACCAATAAATTACCATATTTAAGTCTCAAATTTCTTTGTGTATAATGTGTAATTAATATCTCCTGTACTTTCATAATCCAACACACTTTCAGCTAGCAGTTATTATGTGTAACAATATAACAAATGAGACAGCTTTCTTCCTCTTATTTTCCCAGACAAAACCCTTGCTTTACATGTGCTCACTTTAAAATAAAAAGGCACTCTAAAAAATAAAGCTCTTTTCCTTCTGAGCCCAAAGCTAAGGACACAGATACTGATGTACTTAAATCTTATGGCCACAAAAGTCAATCCCAGAAATTATTATAAAATTGGAGCCACTCATTCTTGGTCTTATTCTACAAAAAGATACCTTATTTTGAGTATGAGACAAGGTCAAGTCTCAAAAGATATAGCTCAAGCTTAGAGAGTCCAAGAGGAACTATTCTACTCAGGAACAGAATTTATCATAGATTATGCTTTTGCTTTTTATTGTTTGCTAAAGAAATTTACAATATTAACACACAAATCCGTATGTCAATCTGTTCATAACATGTAACATGGTGCAGTGGTTCTCAAAGTGTCTTTTTTGGAACACTTTCTGTATGATAGGAGTCACAAACAAGGGAGTTCTATGATCAAATAATTTTGGGAAATGCTAGGTTAAACAAAGTTACGTGTGTTTGTGTGTGTGTGTGTCCTTAGGATTGCTGTTACTTTAACTACGAATTTCTAAGTGGGGGCTATCTTATCCTGAGTTTCCTCAGCTCATCGGATCAGAGAATCCTTCGTTGACTTGGTGCATCTGACGGCATTAGTGTTATGAAGCGTGCATGTGGGACAGGCTGGCATATCCTGTCCTATAAGACTAGCCCTCAGAAATCACAGATGATCCCAATATTCCTTAGATTCTCCCTTTCCATCAGCTCTCCTGCACCCCACCTTCCTTATTTCTTCTTCTTTAAATTGTTATAATACTACTTCCCTGGTCTCCTTTCTTCTACCCCATTCTGCATGTTGCCTAATAGTCAACTTCCCCAAACTTGCTCTTTTCTCTTTTCTGAAAAGACTTTCCACTGTACCTGGGTTTAGGCTCCCTAATTCTGTCCTCAATAACACCCTGTTCTGATGTTCCCAGTTTGCTTTTCTGATATTATATCCTGCTTTTCCACTAACAAAAAGTTTACTCACTTTCCCCAGTCTGCTCTCCAACTTTCCATATCCCATCCTCTGTTCATGAGCTCCTTCTGGCTGAAATATCTTTTCTCCATCCTATCCACTTTGTCAAAGTCTATTTGATGCCCCATCCTCCTTTGTTAAATCTTCTCAGCCTTTTTCTGAAAGGGCTAGGGAATGAACATTAGTTTTTACTGTGTGCCAAGGACTTCTCAAAGACTTTGCTCTGCATTAAAAATTATTCCTTCTACCAGCATATAAATATAACAGTATGGTGAGTGGTACTTTTATTGTTGCTTGACAGGATGGACCCATCCTTGACAACAATAGGGACTAAGTGAGACCTAAAGAGAGTCTTCAGCAATTGGGCCCGGACACCTCTCAAACCTAAAAGGTGGCAGAATGTACCACAGCTATCACCCCAACCTCCACATAAAAATTTGGGGAAAGGTGGGCAAGACTGATGGGGCTGCTGGTCTTTGTGGGAAGTACAGTGCTTGTGATGAAAAGAGATTCTATTCTATGAAGATAGTTTCGAAGGTGCTGGCAGGGTTTCCGAGAGACTAACTCAAGGACTAGCTGTACCTGTGAGATGAAAACATCAGCATTTCATTCTCCATTGATGATCTGTGAGCAGAGAATGTGCTAATCCGTCCTGTGCCTATCTGACCAAGGCAGACAGAGCTAGAGAAGAAGGGCAGGGCAGAGAGAAGGGCAGTGGTAGAGCAGCCTGCATTCGCAGACAACTCCTGTGGGACAAGGTGGAGTTGCACTTGAGTCAGCTTGCTGGTGCTCTACCCGAGGTGATGACCTGCCTGGCAACGGGAGACCATCAGCAAGAGGCTGGCGAGGCACACCACTGTGGGCACGGAAGGAGGTGGCACGACTGCTATGCTCTGACCTCAGAAAACAACACGGTGTGGACACCCTACAGGGCTCTCTGAAACTCTCATCTACCTAGGCTTTGAGAGGGCTAGGATTTGGATGCCGGCCTCAGATGTAGTCAGAGAAGTAGGCATAATGGACAGAGGACTCTACAAGTGGGCAGCTGTGTAAAGAAACATGTGCCCTGTTACCACTCCATTCTCCCTGGTCCAACACACTGGAGAAGCCAGGCCCTGCAAAGAGCAGGGAGACCCAGAATCTTCAGAACCAGACACAGCTCTCCAATCCCTCTCCACCCTTCAAACAGTGAGGATCCCAGTTCAAGCCTGCACTGGGTAGAGGGCAGATGAGATTTTAAACTGCATTAGAGGCTAAGTTTTAGTAAACAAGTGGCCCCAAAGTTGGTGAATATGACAAAGATATACCTAAGGGACAGGAAAAGATTTGACAAAGCCAGTTGAAAGCTACCACGAGAACAAATAAAATTGTTTAATATGTATACCTCCTGAGTTGACATTCCTCAATAAACTGGTTAAATAAACAGGTTAGCCTTAGCTCTTATCCCATATTTTTCTATGGTGACATACTACGTTCTGGAGGAAAAGAAAGTCAGTAGAGGAAGCAACCGTCACGGTCTGTGGCCTGGTCCCTTGAAAATCCCGCAAATAAAGTTAATGAGAGTTCTTAGGATCTATCTTGCTGGCAACTTGAAGGCACGTGCATCAGGGAATCACACTGCGTGTTGTCTTTGAATTCTCTTATTTTGGAGGGATGGGTTAGACAAATTGACCCAGCAATTTCTCCATTATAATGTCAAGATTTTATAATAGCAATTTCAATCAAAATAGTGGCTTTATAATAGCAATTATGATTAAGATGAAATGGCTGCAGTCAATACTAGTATTTTTACACAAAGAAACATGACATCACCTTTAACAAGGGAGACAAAAAGAAAATAAAGTCAACATTGTGGTAGATATTGGTAGACAGCCCCCTTTCTTCCTGCCTCACACACTTTTCTTCCCAGTGCAGCCTTCTCAAGGAAGGGTCTAAGTATTTACCAAGAATGTTGCCTGGCAGAGGTGTCCAGCAACTTTCTTTCCACTTCTTTCTCTGAGACAAAGAGGTCTGAGGCCCAGCTCTGTCATTAATTAGCTGCATAACCTTGGGCAGGGCAATTTGGGTGGGGATTGGAGTAGACATCTACAGAAGGTTTTAAAACATCACAATTCTAGGAGTATCCACAAATCCCCGAGAGAAGCCTGTTTATTTGATAGTTGCTTTTGATGCTCTAACTAGACCAAGGCAACAGCCTGTTAGAGAATACCCAAGGTACCTGCAATCAATCAGGATTTTATCTTCTAGAAATTTGCTTTAAGACAAAGCCACCAACATTGCACAGTGCTTACAAGTGTGATTTGCTTTTTGAGTGAATGTCTCAGTTATTCACTCTTTCAGTTGTCCAACAAGGATCGCTGTTGGACAAACCCAGCCAGACTCCCTGGGTTTGAATCTTCAGTGTACCCTTTATTACAGAGTGACCTTGGATACCAGTTACTTCATCTATAAAATGAAGATAACAATGGCACATACTTCATAAATTTTTCTGAGGATTAATGAATTAATACCTGTAAAGTGCTTAGAACAGTGCCTGGCATAACAGATGTTAGCCATTATCTTATTATTTTATGGGTAGATTTGGTTTAGCCTGCAGGCAGCTTCATAGATGTCACACTCAGAGCCTGGGGTTTTATGCTCTGTAACTGCCGCCTTGAAATTCTTAATATTTCTACCTTTGAATCTGTGTTCTGTAAGTCAAGCCTGGTGGGACAATGGCGCATGCACAGAGGGATGGCTACACTGCAGTCTCCTCCTCCCAGGCTCCAGCTTTCTGCTCTCTGCTTCTGTTCAGGCAGGGTGCCCCTGGGTATGGATGTGGAAAGGGTCAGGGATGGCATGTATCCCATGGCATCTTGAGGTGGGGCACAATATCAGGCACTGGGCTAGACACACAGAATTCAAAGAGAAACAAGTACTTACACTTCCAATTCTGATAAATTATCTTATAGTGCATCAGCTGTCTCATCAAAATCAACTAGAAAACCTATAATAACAATTAAACATTTTTAAATAAATTATCAGAGAGCTGTTCCAATATGGGTTTACATTTCCTGCCTACAGGTTTCACTTCAATGATATATGGGATGCTTAATTATTGATAATGGAATCCTACACAAAATTGGATCTAATGAAAGAAATAACTTTATAGGAAAAGAGATGTGGAGGAAGGTCCATGACCATGGGACCCACCGGTTATGAGGCGGGGGCATGGAGGCAGCTGTCCTGCCCAGGGCTGGCAGTGCTTCAGAGCGTTTGGTGGGCACCGGGCAAGGGCAAGCTTCTTGTCCACCTCTGATCCAGGTAGCTATCATGTTCCAGGGTGGAGGCTACAATTCCCATCCAGTGTGGGTTGGGGCCATGGGGCTATAGGAAGGGGAGATGCCTGGATCACTTCCCCACCTCTGGCCAAGGCACAGCATCTCAAGTGGCTGGAGGAGGGAAAACCTGATATCTGTTGGGCAGCTTATGCCTGAGCCATGGGGTGAGACCACCAGGGGCCCATGAGAATCTGTGCTCTGAGAGTATCCACCTGCCTGAAGGAACATGACCCAACCTAGCAAATGCAAACACCACTACAAGCTGAGAGACAGACCATGGAAGAAAGAAAAAAAAGATTCATATTTTAGTACCTTTAATGGCACTTTTTCCGGTTTTTTTGAACAAGGGGCTCCACATTTCCAATTTCCTTGGGCTTCACAAATTGTGTAGCCTGTCCTGTCTGCAAGGCTTACTTTCTTCCATAGAAGGCTTTTAAAATAGGCTCTTCTACTAGGCATTATCACTGAGAAGTCACAGATGGCGGGCGATTAAACTATCTGAATACAGACAATGGTAACGGTAAACACCATACATGAATTTTAAAACGAATTACTCAAAAACTCATACTAGCTTAATATTTTCAAGATTACCATTCTCTTCAATCCATTTGGCAGAAATCAAGTATTGTCTCTTTCCTGAATTCTCAAGTCTTAATCATTAGCGCTTTGGACAAAAGAATGAGCACTGAAAACAAACAACAACAAAAATAAATAACATTTTAAAAAGTTTCCTGTGGGAGGTCTTCTCTTATTACCAATGGCCAACCAGGATAAGTGTGCTTTTTATCTGAGGAATATTTCAGTTATTTAAATATCTGAGTACTATGTATGTTTATATCATGATAACGATATAAATTACACTTATAATTTTTCACCCAAAATTTGAATCAATATTTTCCACAACAACGTATTATGGAAGCATATAATAAAAGTGAGGAAGGCAATGGAGAGGGCTCTGCCATCAGTCAGGGAGCAAGTAGTAAAAATGAACTCATTAGCATTACAACAGTTGATAAGTTACTGCCAATTACTTAAATTATAAAGGCTTAAAGATCAAGCCTAATACGGCTTCCCTGGTGGCGCAGTGGTTGAGAGTCTGCCTGGCGATGCAGGGGACACGGATTCGTGCCCCGGTCCGAGAAGATCCCACATGCCGCGGAGCGGCTGGGCCCGTGAGCCATGGCCGCTGAGCCTGCGCGTCCGGAGCCTGTGCTCCGCAACGGGAGAGGCCACAACAGTGAGAGGCCCGCGTACCGCAAAAAAAAAAAAAAAAGATCAAGCCGAATAAAGGCATCTAAAAACAAAATCAATAGTACCCTGGATCTTATGAATTGTACATGTGTTTTTAGTTTGGTCAACATTTGGATGTTTTTATTTCAATAGTATTCAATAGTATTCTCAATCGAACCATTTCATCTGAGAAATGATTTGCTCATTTATATTTTCTGATTGATTAATGTCCTTAGGACGCTGCCAAATTAGAATTTGCTACCCCAAATATTCCCCACAAGAAGACTTGCCACTGGTTCAAAAGTGTACCAAATGAAAGAAGGCAAATCCAGATTCCAGCTGAGCAGTCAGGAAGCATCATCTTGGACTGAATGGAAAATCAGGAGTTGAACGCACAGTTTTAGAAAACAGATTAAAAAAAAGAAAAAAAAAAGCCAACATACTTAAAAATACTAACAAACCAAAAGCAGTCTTGTGTTACAGTTCTAATTATATTTGTGCCTACAACCTATGTTACAGACCATAGTCTCATAATTTTCTGTTTCTCTTAATGGCAACAGGTTAATAGCCACAAGGAAAATCTTGCACACCAAGATCGAAAGAAGCCTGTTGGTGTAAGGCATTTGGCATCAGACTAGAGTTGCACACGCTGACATGTCACAGTCTTGAAACAGAAACTTCAGAACTTCCTTATGAATGCTGAAGGCAAGTCATTGACCTCATACTAGCTCCAGAGTACATCTTTCTGGGGACAGCATTCAACCACGTAAACAACAAAACTGGGCAAACAAAGCCTGACTGTGTACTTGGAAGTGAAAGTCTTAAGCAGAACAAAATATGAGTCAGCTTCCAAAGCCACCAAGCTTCAGATAAGAATCTATGACTAAATACAAAATTGGGAGCAAGCAGCATATACAATAGCAATTCTGACAGATGGGGCAGCTTAGCACTGAGCAATAGTCCCCATTCCTGTACCGTGATCACAAACTCCCCTGGCCTGGCTTCTCAGGCTGGGCAAGAGAGCCAGGGGGAACATGATTTCATTCCATCTGGTCCTTGGCATTTACCTTCCTTTTGCTTTATCTTGCAGTGTGAATCTGCTCATGTCCTGGTGTTCTCTCCAACTTTTCTTCCTAGCTATGTTACTTACGTTTCTTAAGTGCAAGGGTTTTGCACAGCATGTTATGGTTGGTACCAGTCACTGGTGGACACTTAAGAAGGGCATTTTAAATCTTCAGTTGTTCTCAATGACCTCAATTGATTAATTAGTACTATTCTCGGTTAAGGTATAAATGTCTCAGTGAGTCCACATTTTACCAAAGGACTTAAAAAATTATAAAGTTTCATTGTTCCTTACCAACTATTCCTTTGCTTAGCAACTGAAAGACACTTTCATTCATTTTATCTTTTTGTTTTTTTGGCCTGACTAGAGCACAAGGGTAGCTGGACTGTGCCTGCGTCAGCGGGTTACCACTTCAGTACAACTCAAGCAAAACAATTTGAAAAAGTGCCAAACTGTTTTGGGATTGGACAGACAAGGGTGACCCTTCATGATTCCATGAATAATGTAAACAGGGAACATATTGCTGAGGTCAAAGAGAACGAAAAAAATCAAAAGTAATTGCCTGAAGAGAAAAAAGAGGTGTAAGATTTTAGCAGGGCAAACAGCATGTGAAATGGAGACTATACTCTGTTTATACACTGAGTTCAGAGATTTAGTTTTTCCAGCGGCAAACTGTGTTAATTGTAATTATTTGTCTTGAAGGTTTCTGACTTTGCAGTCACAGAACTGTGCTGAGGTTTTCTGTCTAACTCTTCCCTTCTCCTTTCTCTATTACCAAGTAATTATCCAATTACTTGAATAAAAATGGTGATGTAGTAGTTAATATAACTTAACCCATTTCATCAAAACTATGTCAGAACTTTTAATGAAGAGAATACTTGAAAAAGACAAAAAACCCAAACTTTTTAAGGTCATCCTAGTGATTGTGTAGTAGTGTGTCCTGATTTGTCCCAATGTTTCATTGTGAAAGATTCAAACATATAGAAAAGTTGAAAGAATTTTTTTAAGAGAACACTCATATACACACCACCCGTATCGTACAATTAATCTTTTTACACACTTGCTTTGTCACCTTTCTAAACATCTATCTACCTACCAATCCATCTTATATTTGGCGAATTTTAAAGTAAATTGCAGACACCAGTACACTTTACCTCTAATCACTTTGGCATGTATATCATTAGCTAGAATTCAATATTTACATATGGTTCCTTTTCTTAAAAAGAAATACTGTGATATAATCCACACACTGTACAATGCACCCTTATGGTTCCTTTATACATCAAAACTTTTAGTGGAGAAAATATGGAACTTTTTTTACCTCTGTCATTATTATATGTGTCAGATAACACTTGTGGTTTTCAGACCTTCTGCTGATAAACACAGATAGCTACAGTTTTTGGAAAAACAAAAATTTCAAATTTGGAAAAGAGACAGACACTTCCCCCAACCCTACTAAATTGAGAAATTTTGTTACTAGGATAATAGATAGCAATTATAAAACTCAACTTCAAATCTGAGTTATTTAGACAAATGACATTTCATTTATAATCATTCCACAAAAACTGTGTCACTGCAGACCACGGGTTCAAATACTTTAAACTACCACAATTTTGCACCCGCTTACAGGTGCAGATTATATTTTCCAAAGATAACTGCACAACATCACCCATTCCACATGCTCCTGTACAATGTGATCTTGTATCTGTGTGATCAAGAGGCAGGTTTAATTCTTCTCTCCCTGAATCTGGGTGGCCTTGTGACTGTTTCTCAATAGAGTATGGCAGATGTAATCCTTTATGATGGGTCATAAAGGCCAGGCAGCTTCTACCTTCTTTTCTAGGACATTTGCTTTTGGAGTTCTGAGCTGCCATCTAATCAGTTCAACCACCAGGTAAGAAGAGGCTACCAAGTCATGAGGAAGCCTAGGTCACATGGAAAGACTACAGACAGGTGCTCCAAAGGACAGCCTCAACTGTAGTCCCAGCTGATGGCCAGCATGTACCATTAGACATGTGAGTGAAAATGCTCCTAGTTGATTCCTACCTTTAGTTATCAAATTTTTCCAGCTGAGAGAGAACCTAGACATCATGGCACAGTGCATATATGGAGCATAACTGCTGTGTCCCGTTCAAATTCCTGACGCACAGAAACCTTGGATGTAATAAAATTATTTTTTTACATCACTAAGTTTCGGGGTGATTTGTTACACAGCAATAATAACCAGAACAGCCCTTCTCTATCTCCTACACTACAAAACAAACCAAAAAGTACCACTGTTTTAAAAAAGAATATATAATTTTTGTTTGGCAGGATATCTGCAGATACTAAATACATTAAAAGGATCATACAATCCCAGGATCAAGTGGGATTTATTTCAGGGATGCAAGGATGATTCAACATCCACAAATTAATCAATGTGATACACCACACTAACAAAATGAAGGATAAAAATCATATGATCATTTCAATAGATACAGAAAAAGCATGTAATAAAATTCAACATCCATTCATGATAAAAAGAACTCTCAACAAAGCAGGTATAGAGGGAGCATACTTCAAGAAAATAAAGGGCATATATGACATCATACTCAATGGTGAAAAGTGAAAAGTGTTTCCTCTAAGATTGGAACAAGACAAGGATGTCTACTCTTGCCACTTTTACTCAATATAGTACTGGAAGTCTTAGCCAGAGCAGTTGGGCAAGAAAAAGGAATAAAAGGCACCCAAATCAAAAAGGAGGAAGTAAAACTGTCTCTATTTTCAGATGACACGATATTATATATAGAGAATCCTCAAGACTTTACCAAAAAACTGTTAGAATGTTCTATAAATGAATTCAGTAAAATTGCTGGATACAAAAACAATATATAGAAATCAGTTGCATTTTTATACACTAAGAATGAGTTATCAAAAAGAGAAATTAAAAAAAATCCTATTTACAATTGCATCAAAAAGAATAAATACCTAGGGATAAATTTAATCAAGGAGGTGAAAGATCTATACACTGAAAAGTATAAACATTGAAGAAGGAAACTGAAGAAGATACAAAGAAATGGAAAGATACTCTCTATGTTCATGGATTGGAAAACTTAATATTGTTAAAATGTCCATCCTACCCAAAGCAATCTACAGATTCAGTGCAATCTCTACCAAAATTCCAATAGCATACTTCAGAGAAACAGAGCAAACAATCCTAAATTTGTATTAAACCACAAAAGACCCTAAGTAGTCAAAGCAATCTTGAGAAAGAACCACAAAGCTGGATGCATCACATTTCCTGATTTCAAACTATATTGCAAAGCTATAGTAATCAAAACATTATGGTATTGGCATAAAAACAGACACAAAGATCAATGGAACAGAACAGAAAGTCCAGAAAGGAGCCAAGATAAAGGAGCCAAGAATGTGCAATGGGGAAAAGAGAGTCTCTTCAATAAAAGGTCCTGGGAAAACTGGAGAGTCACATGCAAAATATGCAACTGGTCCCTTATCTTATGCCATACACAAAATCAACAAAATGGATTAAAGACTTGAATTTAAGACCTGAAACTATAAAACTCCTAAAAGAAAACATAGGGGGTAAGCTCCTTGACATTGGTCTTGACAATGATTTTTTGGATTTGACACCAAAAAGCAAAGGCAATTAATGCAAGAATAAACAAGTGGGACTCCATTAAACCAAAAACTTCTGCACAGAAAAGGAAATCATCAAAAAAATGAAAAGGCAACCTACAGAATGGAAGAAAATATTTGCAAATCATATATCTGACAGAGGGTTAATATTCAAAAAAATAGAAAGAACTCATACAATTCAATAGCAAAAAAACAATATTCTGTTGAAAAATGGGCAGAGGAACTGAATAGACACTTTTCCAAACAAGACATACAAATGGCCAACAGGTACATGAAAATGTGCTCAACATCAGGGAAATGCAAATCAAAACCACAATGAGATACCACATCACACCTATTAGAATGGCTGTCATCAAAAAGATAAGAGATTGGCAAGGATGTGGAGAAAAGGGAACTCTTGTACACTGTAGGTGGGAATACAAATTCATGTAGTCACTATGGAAAACAGTATGGAGTTCCCTCAAAAAATAAAATATTGAGGTACCACATGATCCAGCAATTCCATTTCTGGATATATATTGGAAGGAAATGAAGTTACTATTTTGAAGAGATATCTTTACCTCCATGTTCACTGCAGCATTTTTTGTTTTTTTAAACAATAGCCAAGACATAGAAACAACCTAAATGTCCACTGATGGATGAATGAATGAAGAACATGTGGCATATATACATAAAGGAATATTATTAAGCCATAAAAAGAAGAAAATTTTGCCATTTGTGACATGAATATACCTTGATGGCATTATGCTAAGTGAAATGAGTCAGATAAAGACAAATACTGTATGATCTCACTTATATGTGGAATCTAAAATAACTGAACTTATAGAAACAGAGAACAGATTGGTGATTGTCAGAGGCAAGGGGTGAGGGGAAATGGGTGAATGTGGCCAAAGGTACAAACTTCCAGTTATAAGATAGATAAGTTCTGGGATGTAGTGGACAGCATAGTGACTAGAGTTAACAATACTGTATTGTATATTTGAAAGTTGCCAAGAGAGTAGATCTTAAAATTCACATCAAAAGAAAAAAAAACTGTAACTGTGAGGTGAAGGATATTAACTAAACTTGTGTGGTAATCATTTTGCAATAAACATATCTATCAAATCATTATATTGTATAACTTAAACTAATACAATGTTATATGTCAATTATATCTCAATAAAACTAGAAACAAAGAACTATATAAATTTTGTTTGGCATCTATATCTGCATAAGGAAATACCTTATAAGATATCACCTCAGGTAGTTAATATCAAGTTCTATATTTAGGTATGCAGAAATTTTTATAAAATGTTGCTCTAAGAATTTCATGATATTTGTCAAGTAGTTCTAGACACTGGCTGGGTAGTAATGCTAGTTGCCAACATTAGGGAATAAATATAGCCTAAACTAACACGCAAAAAAGGAATTTTGGTTGATTGCAAGCTCAATGAGTCAACTATGGATATGATTACCAAGAAAACTAATATATTTTCAGGTCCATAAATAGAAGCACTATCTCAGTGCCACGGATTCCTTTGGCAATGTGGTAAAGCCAGTGAACTCCTTTTCAGAATAATGATTTTAAATGTAAAAAATAAAATACATTAGATTATAAAGGAAACAAATTGCATTTAAATGTTATCAAATAATAAACATCTTTGATCTAGCAATATCTGCTTTAAAAAAATTAACTCTTAAATAACAAGAATAGCAGTGGGATTAATATCTAGGAAAGGAGAGGAGTATAAATGATATTCTGAGATATCTGCATAGTTATAAACATATGTAAACTCATATGTAAAAATCTGTGATTCCTAATAATGAAGCCTTGGTTATTGCCAATGCTACTGTGGCTTGCTGCCTATATTCATAATTAGGAAAATACTAAATTTCAGTGAGAGGTAAGTGAAAATAAAGATATAAATTTCTCTTCCACCCAAGTTCCTGGAACACCTAAATTTTATCCACAGATCCCTTATTTTTAAATCCCTTCAGTAGGACAAGCATTTATTTATGGTTTCATGGGTTTATGGCATTCCTGGCCTCCTCATTCACTTTTTCCTTTCATTTGCAGCTATTTATTTAAAAGCTGGGGAGAAAGGTTAGAACAAATACGCATGAGACTCCAGTCTTATATTCAGAATTGTCCATTATCTTCTCACCAGTCAATTAAAATCCCACCCATTATTCCAGGCCTAGTTCAAGTCCTACTTTCTCTAGTAAGGTGATAGGATCTGTAATGATTGCTCTTTTCTCTGACTTCCTACTGCAGGTGGAGTCAGTTTACCCTCATTTTAGCATTCAGTCTCTATTTCATCTACCATCAGTTTGTCTCCTCATCTAGGCAAGGAAGTTTATAGAAATTGAGAGTGTTTGTCATTTTGTAATACTCAGAACATATTGCTAGGTACATTGCAGGCACATGATGTGTCCTTGTACAATGTCATTCTACTGGTGATGCTGTCCAGCTGTGCAAATCACCTATATGGCTGTGGGAAAGTGAGACCACATGTATTCTTCACCATCACTGTCAACTGCAATGGATCACTGAGGATGGGCTATACAAGGTGTACCCTTATACTAATAATAACACTTATGTGGCACTTATTATATGCCAGATACTCTTCTAAGCATTTTGCATATTCATTTAATCCTCTTATTAGCTCTATGATGTAGGTACTGTATTCATCTCCATTTTACAAACGAGGAAACTGAGGCACAGACAAATTAGTAGAGATGAAATTTGAAACTAGGCATTCTTTTCCAGAGCCAGGGCACTCAACCACTACACTGTACTGCCATTCATGATATTCATAAATACAAGAAATCCCTGTATATATACCTGCGAGTTTAACATGAAATCACTCATTTGACAATTAGCTTTCCTTCTGCTGAAATCCTATATCGCCTGACTCAGTAATCATTAACTCAGTCCTTGCACTGTTAGAATTTTATTACAATAATAGCAGCTAGGGCTTCCCTGGTGGCGCAGTGGTTGAGTCCGCCTGCCGATGCAGGGGACACGAGTTCGTGCCCCGGTTCGGGAAGATCCCACATGCCGCGGAGCGGCTAGGCCTGTGAGCCATGGCCGCTGAGCCAGTGCGTCCGGAGCCTGTGCTCCGCAACGGGAGAGGCCACAGCAGCGAGAGGCCCGTATACCGCAAAAAAAAAAAAAAAAAAAAAATAGCAGCTATCATTTACTGAGTGCTTGTTATGTGCCAGATCCTGGGCTAAGTAATTTCACGTATAGTTAATCTGTGTAACAACCCTATGAGGCAGGAAAGGAAACCAAGTCTCCCATGTAGTAAAAGATTAAGCAGTAAAAGAGCAAGGATTCTAAACCAAGGCTGTCCAAATGCATGCTTAAAACACTCTGCTATACTACTTTCCCATGTTTTTTTTTTTTTGCTGTACGCGGGCCTCTCACTGTTGTGGCCTCTCCCGCTGCAGAGCACAGGCACCGGACGCGCAGGCTCAGCGGCCATGGCTCACGGGCGCAGCCGTTCCGTGGCATGTGGGAACTTCCCGGACCGGGGCACGAACCTGTGTCCCCTGCATCGGCAGGCGGACTCTCAACCACTGCGCCACCAGGGAAGTCCCCATGTGTTTTTGCCTTATTTCTACAACTAGATTGCAAATTCTTTGAAGGCAGAGATCATAGCTCCTACTTGCTTGATGATTCCATAATACTTTGAGTGCCTTGATCCTAATCAATATTAAAAAAGTGTTTTTTGATTGATGGATACAACTGATGCTTTATAGAATTCAGCATGGTGTAGTACAAAGGCTGTGGGGTCTCTCTGTGTGTCATCTGGGAAGTCAGCTAAAGTCTTCCAGCTTCAGCTTCCTTATTAAAAGGAAAATACAGTTAATTATAGGGGTGGTTTTTTTTTTTTTGTGGTACGTGGGCCTCTCACTGTTGTGGCCTCTCCCGTTATGGAGCACAGGCTCCAGACGCTCAGGCTCAGTGGCCATGGCTCACGGGCCCAGCCTCTCCACGGCATGTGGGATCTTCCCGGACCGGGGCACAAACCCGTGTCCCCTGCATCGGCAGACGGACTCTCAACCACTGCGCCACCAGGGAAGCCCCTATAGGGGTGTTTAAAGATTAAAAGGCAATAGGACTTCCCTGGCAGTCCAGTGGTTAAGACTGTGTGCTTCCAATGCCAAGGGTACAGGTTAGATCCCTGGTTGGGGGACTAAGATCCCACATGCCGTGTGATGTGGCCAAAAAAAAAAAAAAAAGATTAAAAGGCAATGATATCTCTAAAATATTAATTATAATTCCACATAGTAAGTACTCAAAAAATGCCACCTTCTTACTCACTTCTTTGAAACATAGTTTTTGGGCCATGTCTACAATGACTGATTTTACTATAAAAGTGCTTATATTTGGTTATGCAATTGTTGAGATTTTTTCTTTTTCTCAAAGTCAGCTAAAATGATAAGTGTTTATTTTAAATCATAGAAAGAATTCTTTTCTGAGCCAAAGAAATGGTTCTGTCTCTATGGTCTATCAAACTCTATGGTCTATCTACTGATGAGCAAATATGAAAGAAATGTATGGTAGACCGAATAAAGTCTATATCCTAATCCCTGGAATCTGTAATATGTAACTTTATGTGACAAAGGGGAATTAAGGTTACTAATCAGTTGACCTTAAAATAGGGAGATTACCCAGGTTTCTCCCAGTGAGCCCAATGTAATCACAAGTACCCTCAAAAGTGAAAGAGAGAAGTAGAAGAGAGATGGCAGTATAAGAAGGACTCAGTCCAGTGTTGCTGGTTTTGAAGATGGAGAAATGGGGTCATGAGCCAAGGAATGCAGGTGGCCACTAGAAGCTGGAAAAGGCAAGGAGATGGATTCTCCTCTAGAGCCTCCAGAAGGAACTCAGCCCTCCTGGTCCCTTGATTTTAGCTCTGTAAGATGCATTTTGGATTTCTGTCTTCCAGAACTGTAAAAAAAAAAACATCTGGGGCTTCCCTGGTGGCGCAGTGGTCGAGAGTCTGCCTGCCGATGCGCGGGGCGCGGGTTCGTGCCCCGGTCCGGGAAGATCCCACATGCCGCGGAGCGACTGGGCCTGTGCACCATGGCTGCTGAGTCTGTGCGTCCGGAGCCTGTGCTCCGCAACGGCAGAAGCCACAACAGTGAGAGGCCTGCGTACCATAAAAAACAAACAAACAAACAAAAAAATCTGTATTGTTTAAGCCACTAAATGTGTGGTAATTTTTTTACAACTATGGTAAAGCAATAGTGTATGTTAAAAATACCACAAATTTGGAATTGTGCAAAAACAATTATATTGTGATTTTAAACAACTTTCAAGTGACTGTATGAATAACAACAGTGATATTTCTCTTGATTATACTGGGTAGAGAAGTCAAGTAAAATGCAACATAGTCAAATCATTACAGGTTTATTACTAACATTTGTTTTTAATTAGCTACTTTAGAGACAAGAAAATTTTTTCTTTGCAATTCATTCTTTAGTCACCAGAAAAGTCGTCCTATTTGTGAACATGATGAGCAAAGAATAAGGAAAGAATTTAAATTACAAGAGGAAAAATTTTTGTTTGGACAAGGAGAAGGTATTTTGGAAGCTGTCATTCCAAAGCCTAAAATACTTCTTTGGCTAATAAGTAGGAAACTGCATTGCCTAGCTCTCAAATCCTTCCATCTTACCAAACTTAAGTACTTTTACATACAAACATGAAACTTCTGATCAAAGCATGCCAATCTCTTGTATACTATCACAGACTGTGTTCATTTCTAAGTCTTTTCTTATGCCATCTCCACTCTGCCTGGAATGTTCTTTCTCTTCTTCTCTGTCCATTCAGCACAAACTAATCTCCTTCTCTAAGTATCCATAGCACTCATTCTCCACCTGCATTTTAGCTTCTAATGCACATTATTCTCTCTCATTTGCATGTTATTCATTAGTATTTCAGGTTTGTATGTTTTGTTTCCCTGTTAGTTCCTTGATGACTGATGATGGTTGATGGGCACATAAGGGTGCATTATATTAGTTTCTACTTTTGTATATGTTTGAAATTTTCTATTATAAAAAGTTAAAAAAAACAAGGGAGGCACCCTTCTAATCTGTAAAGCATTCTTTCAATTTCTACGTTTCTCCTTTCCTAGCACTGTTAAGCTGGTTGAGTTGGTTTTGCCTTTAAAGTTCTACCTCTTTTGGTTGAAGAAACATGATGTAAAAGATATGATACTATGCTCAAAGGCTCATGGCCTCATCTAATATAACAGTAAATTAGTGCACATTATTCAAGATAAAACTTTCACTGTTGCTCAGTAAAGAGAAGCACGAATAATTCAATTCACTGGTTAATTGTTGATGCAATCTTTGAAAGTTTTGCTTCAGTGTTATTGATACAGGATTTTGTTAGCATATTTCTGGCAAGAAATGATTGAGACAGAAGGTTTTCATCAACATTTAATAAAGAAAAAGTTAGAATCAATAGTAAAACTTACTATTGGTAGTTTATACTGTAAAGTATTAACAACACAAAATGTTAATTAATTTCTAATTCTCTGTTCTATTATTTAGATTTCATGAAGGTTGATTGGACTTGATCCATCATTTTACGGAAAATTAATTATTTCAAATACATGCACCACTTTATGCAACCTGCCTGATTTGCATTGAAGAAAATTCAGCAGAAGTAATTGAGGCACAAGCAAATACTGGCACTGACTGAACTCAATTTTCATTCCAAATTTCTGCAAAATCCCAAGGCACAACAATATCAGATGCAAGGGGGAAAACAAACAAAAGCAATGTGAAAAGGGAACATGAAGAGAGAATATTACAAGAATCAGAGAACAAAGGGATTGCAAAACTATTTTAGTGCCATAGATGAGCAGTGAGGGCTTCATTCAGGCAAGGTGGAATAAGACATCATATGGCATTCTGACAATTGATGTCTTCATTTAAATGTAAGAATTTACATTCTAATTAGAAAGAATTTACATCTTAATCAGAGGCAGCTGTATTATCTTGTTACTGTTTTTTTCAAAGGTAATGAACTAAAGTACTGCTGTGCTTTTTCAACCAGAAACTAAATAGACAGCATCCAGTGTTATTTTATAGTTTACCTGCTGTAAGCTGTTATTAATATTTTCAAAGATTAAATTTCGAACAAAATCTTTTAAAAATGAAAATTGTATTAGACATCACTAGAATAGTATGACAAAGACTTATTTAAAGTATTTAAACAAATCCTTTTCTAACTTGTATTTTAAATGTACTTATTTATCAAGCTAATAGAAGCCTCTTATGATTTATTAATATAATATTGTTTTCCTTTGGGCAGATGTAGAAAAGCTACTAAAGCAGATATGTATCATATTCTGGTGAAACCCTGTTGTTCTTAAACTTACATTTAGTTATAAGAGATCATTTACTAAATGTAAAACTTTACCTTATTAAGACCATTTGGAGTGTATTCTTTTTTTCTGCTTATGAAGTTTAATACAGAAAGATAACAAATATGTATAATAATAGTTGCTTGTTTTATACTATTTGTTACTACCACATTAATAACATTTAAAAATGTAATGCTTCACAAATATACACAATTCTGATGGTGTCCAGGATTGCCATACTTAGTGAAATTAAAGGAAATAATGCATTCAAATTCACACTGTTCTATTCTAGGTTGTTCATAATGGTAGCAAGACCTAGGTATTGATAGTTGGTGATATCTTTGCAAAATCAAGCCCATCATTCATATGAGAATCAGCATGAGCTCACTGACCCATGGTTTAGAAGAAATTGGGCTTGGCCTAAAAGAAATCAAGCTGGAGAAAATTACAAGTGTTAATAAAAATGTAAAATGTCACCTTTGTCCCTAGCACTAGGCATCTTTAGGTTATTGATACTTATTTTCATCAGCTGCATTATTAATATGAAGTTGTAGTATGGGCCAGTTTTTAATTTGCAGCTTTATGATTTAATTCATTATATAATTTTTTCTTATTAAAGTGGAGGAACATAATAAATAGACTAGATCTGTATCTACCAGTCTATTAAATAAATGACTAATGTGGTTAATTTGGTCAAAATATTTGATTTAAAGACTTACAGAGAGAGTCTAAAATAATTCTGAGGTACATATTTATCTTTATCATCATACTTCCTGGATCCATACGTACAGAAGAAAAACAGATCATACACGAATGTGCTATATTTTAAGAAATGAAAGAACAGAATAATTTCAGGTATATTAAAAAAAAGATGGAATTAATTTTAAGGTGGCATTTTCCTAATCTGGGCCACCCTGTTGACAAAGAGGAGATAATTATTAGTTCACTAGTGCTTTTTCTTACATTCCCACTAAAGACAATTTATGGAGGAAATGATTCAGATGGGCCTGACTGAATTACTGGCTCTGAAAGATGGCTTTATATTGCTGTCAGAAACCGTCAGCCCACTTTTGAAAGGTTTATTTGTCTATGGCTCTTCTGTGTATGATTTGTTATGAGGGCACCTAACACTTACCACATAGCACACACACTGTCTTCATTTTCAAAAGTATACCAGATAAGTTTTTGATTATCCCTAGGTTTATGAAAACTGTTTGCCTTTTTGAAAAGAATATCTACAGATAAAAGTACATTTTGCTCTTTATATTTACATATGGTTCCAAGTTTAATACAATATCTTTTTTTTTTTTTTCTGTATGCGGGCCTCTCACTGTTGTGGCCTGTCCCGTTGCGGAGCACAGGCTCCGGACGCGCAGGCTCAGCGGCCATGGCCCACGGGCCCAGCCGCTCCGCGGCATGTGGAATCTTCCCGGACCGGGGCACGAACCCATGTCCCCTGCATCCGCAGGCGGACTCTCAACCACTGCGCCACCAGGGAAGCCCAATATACTATCCTTTGAGTTAGAGTATATCAGCGTGTTACGTCTACCATCACCAGTTTTCTTCTTGGCCCCATGGTTACTGTAACCATAAATATTCATATCCAGTCTAAAAGAGCATAATAAAACATGTCTCCTCTTGCTCTGTCTTTTGTTTCCCTATAACTTTGGGCTTGGATTATCACAATTGCTTCCGAAATAGCATTTTGCTTATAGTTACCTCCTCATCTAATGCCTCCTTCATGACACTGACAGCCTAAAGTCATGGGTTCTAATCATTACTATTACATTGCAAGCTCTGTTAGTTACATGGTATAGAAAAGACATGAATTCTCATCCTGATTCTATCACTATCTGGGTCTTACTTCTCTTATCTGTAAAATGAAGAGGTGTGAAAAGTTTATTTAATGACTTCTTTTTTCTTAAAACTAAATGCCCCCATACTGAATCACTGTGTCTACTCACTGTGTTTTAGTTATTTATTTCATGCCTATTAACTCATCATCTGTCTTTCAGCCCCAACCCGAAATGCATTTTTGTCTCTTTCTGGCTGGCCATCCAAATCCTGCTCATTTTTCAAGATCCACTTCAAACATCATCTCTGCATCGTTGCTCTCATAGTTCTGGTCAGTCAACAATAATTTCCCCGCTCTAATCCATACATTCAACAGATATTTATTGAGTACCTACTTTGTATCAGGGTGCTGGGTATGCAAGGAATAAATAAGAAAGGGGACCCCTGCACTAAAAGAGCTTACACTGAAGTGGGGAAGACAGATAAAGTAACAAAACTTCAAGCTAGTAACAAAGACTAAAGATTGTGGTAAGTACAAGGAAGGCAACAGCTTGCTGAGAGAATGTACACAATGTCTATTATTTACACAGTGTGATCAGAGAAGGCTTATTTCCTATAGCATTCTTGGTATATTAATAATAACAAATAATTTAATCTATTATTATCTTGAATCGGCATTTGACTTAGCCTGGGTGTAAATCTTGCTTCCCCAAACTAGATTGTTAGAAGCAATGACACGTTGTAGGTAACATAAATTGAATATTTAAGATGTGCCAGTTATTGTAATGGACAATTCACATGTATTTTATCATTTAATCCTTAGAACAAGGTAGGTATTTTTTTTTTTTATTAGCCCTTTTACTCAAGATGAGGAAAAAGGGACTCAGAATTAAACTAAGATACTTGCTTAAAGCTGGACAATTAGTAAGTGGCAGAGCTGGGACTAAAATCCATGTCTGCAAACACCAACATGCGGCATATTAATTACCATGATAAAACCCCTCTTGGAGACAGGGAGCATATTTAGAGAGTTTCAGTATCAGTCACTTGCACATACCAGGCACTTAATACTTACTTCCTTGGCTCTTGCAGTAGGCATTACACCTCCCTGGAGACAGCTTCCCCATTCTTAGCATAAACTTAATTGGCCTCCAAAGACGTTTCTTGGAGACAGAGACCCTTGGATCGAAAATCCTAGATTACTTCTAATCTGGTTCTAACGTGGCTTCCCATAATTTTATTCCCAACTGGCACCAAGTTGTTGTATGCATGATGTTTTCCTACTCAGGATACTAGGTTTTGGGTGAACCCCACATCAGCAATTGCCCATTTTGAGCTTATATTCTATCACTCAAATGATTTTAACTCAAATACTGAAAATATTCAATGATAGGACATATAGATCATAGAATTATTAAATAGTAGGAAATCTAATAAAGTTAATTAATCAAGGACGCTCTTTCAGAGTTGGAATTATGTTTCAATGTTTTAAAGACCAGAAGGATCTGCTGCCAAAGAAAAGTCTATATTTTAATTTCGTATGCAAAAGGAAAATGGGGAAATAAATCGCATTTTAATTTCAAACAAAATTGGGAATGCCAGTAACAACTTTCCTTGCATTCTTATTCAAATGGTTATACTAACAGTGAAGACCTTAGGCATGAATAATCCAAAAGAGCAGCTTAAAGAAAAACGTATAATTGATTCAGAATGTGCTCTAGCATTATTTTTATTGTGATTTTCTTAGGAAGAAGTTAGAAGTTAGCTGGATTCTGTAACTTTATTGCTTAAATCTTCTTTCCCACTGCTGGGAAAAACAATCACCCTCTCTTAGGGCTTCTTAGAGTATTCAGGTGCTAGTTGAAATCAGAGTTTAAAAAAGCACCACTTTTGCTGTACACCTGAAACTAACACAACATTGTAAATCAACTATACTTCAATAAAAACAAAGAAAACAAACAATCAAAAAAAACCCCCAAACAAACAAAAAGCCCCACCAGTTTACACCTTACTGAGATTAACTAACTTTTTCTCTTCTAGAGCTGGACAGGTAATAGTAAATAAGTATTTTATTTATAAATTTATTTAGCTTTATTGAGGTATAATTGATATACAAGAAATTGTACACATTTAATGGATACACCTTGATGAGTTTGGACATACGCATACACCTTAATACCATCACCACAATCAAAGAACTAAACATATACATCCTGTCCAAAATTTCCTTGTATTCTTCTGTTGTGATTTTTTGTTTTGGGGAGGGGGGTGGTAAGAACATTTAACATGAGATCTGTCTCTTAACTCATTTTAAAGTGTACAATACAGTACTGTTAACTCTAAGTACTATGCTGTACAGCAGATATCTAGAACTTACTCATCTTGCATAACAGAAATTTTATACCCATTGAGCAACAATTCCCCATTTCCTCCTCTCCCCAGTCCCTGACAACCACCATTCTATTCTCTGCTTCTGTGAGTTTGACTATTTTAGATACCTCATGTAATATATAAAAGATAGGGTCCTAAGTTAAGGAAATGATGTGACATTGTCAATAAAGAGTTGAAATCTTTGATGCTGATAACCTGAAATGTGGATAATACACTTGTAGGTGACTGAGAACTGGTTTTTAAAATTATGCCTTGAATTGCATGCCGCTAAAATTTTAAAATCTAAATGATCTAAATTTAAATATCAGAGTTACGTGTCATGGGCTTATATGAAAAACATCTGAGATAAGACAGAACTCTTTAATGGCTTTGTTGTGTATCAGGAACAAAGAAAGAAACTGCCCAGAGGATAACACTAAGCATAAGGAACAGAAAAGAAAATAGTCAAGATACTGTTAAGGTGAACAAATGAGAAATCAGAAAACAGATTAATAAAAACAAAGAGAACACAGGAATAAATCACGGAGTTACTGGTTCACTAGTCTACATTACTGATGCAAATCCTTTTTATTTAGTTTTTTTAAGAAATTCTTTAAAAATAAAATTCAAGAACTAAGACAATGACCCCAGATAGCTACTGGATTCCCCAAGGCACAAAGAAACCCACTCCCAGAAGAAAATAACTAGCATTCTCCACCTGGTAACACATCCTGTCATCCCCTATGATGCCAGAGGAAGAATAAGATAGGCTACAGTAAAAAGAAATAAATCCACACATGATCCACATTCATCTCAAAAACAAAGACAAAAGCCTAATCAAGAATCACTTAACATTTAATCATACAAGTAACTATGGATACTCAACAAACAGAATTTATAGCTAATGAAACAGTTTATAAAGCACATGAAAGATGACTTTACAGTAGAATTAATATCCTCAAAATGTTATAAGATGGGCTGTTAGGAAAAGAATCAATTAGAGGACATGGAAAATTAGAATGTGACTGTCAAAACCAAAAAAGTTCAATTGACTAACAATATGAATACAATTGATGAAGGGATTACTGAGCTAGAAGACAAGATTAAAGGGATTCCTCCTGGATATAAATCCAGGGCAAAAACAACAACAACAAAAAAATCGAATAGAGAAGAGTGAAAAGACATGGACATTTAAGTCAGAAAATTCAACATCTGTGTAATAGGCATTAAAGAAGAGAAGAAAGAGAATGGTAGGGAGGAAACAATTTGCATACAAAAATGGTAATTTATTATGCTAAAAGACAGGAGAAAAATTAGTAGCAGAAGAAATACTCAAAAATTCTTAAGCTAGAAAACAGAAGGAAGCGTCTTTTAACTGAAAATATACCTCCCAAATATCTAAAACAAATTTCTTTTTTTAATGGTAAGACAATACAATAAAGCACTTGAAGATCAGGAACAAAGACTGATGCCCAATTTCACTAATATGTTTATAGTGCAAGTCCTGGAAAATGCAATTGGACAATAAAAAGAAACACATATATAAATATCAGAAAAATATAAATATCAGAAACATATCAAAAAAGTAACTGAATACAAGATCAACATTTAAGCATCAATACAAAAGTGTAATGAAACAAAAAAAGGATCCCATTCACAATTGTTAGAATAAAGGATCCTGAGATAGGGAGATTGTCCCAGGCCCAGTATCATCATAAGAATACTTATTAGAGAAAGGCAGGAGGGTCAAAGTCAGAGAGAAAACCGATGTGATGAAGCTGTCACTCAGAGGCTTGAGTGACGGGCCATAAGCTAAGAAATGCTGGCAGCCTCTAGAACTGGAAAAGGCAAGAAATTGATTCTCCACTAGAGCCTTCTGAAGGAGCTAGCCTTGCTGATACCTTCATTTTAGTCCAGTGAGACTGATTTTATACAGATCTCTAGACCATAACATAATACATTTGGATTATTTTAAGCCATTAAATTTGTGCTAATTTGGTGCGGCAGCAATAGGAAACTAATACAGAATTAGTTATGTGTTATTTGTATAATATAAAGAAAAAAGAGAGCATCAATTATTAAAGCAGAATCAATCAGTCCTACCATGAAATTATATGAATATATGTGAATCATAGAAGACATTATAAAATAATACATTGTTATAGAACAGATAGAAGGAAGTATTGATATGGGCATGCATTAAATTTTCCATGCTTATGACACACAAAGATGATTCAATATTTGTTGTATATAAAAGTGAACTTTCGGGCTTCCCTGGTGGTGCAGTGCTTGAGAGTCCGCCTGCCGATGCAGAGGACAGGGGTTCGTGTCCCAGTCCGGGAAGATCCCACATGCTGCGGAGCGGCTGGGCCCGTGAGCCATGGCCGCTGAGCCTGCGCGTCCGGAGCCTGTGCTCCGCAATGCGAGAGGCCACAGCAATGAGAGGCCCGCGTACCGCAAAAAAAAAAAAAAGTGAACTTTCAGTAGATTATACCTGGTAAAATGGAGCCTTTGACTAGTTGATATCTTCAGTTGAATATCAAGAATATTACACAGTATTCCAAGTAATATGAATTGTAAGATTTATTTCATATATGTACATATATGAGTTATATTTCATATGTGAAGTTATCATGTGGTGTTATATATAAAGATACATCATTCTGAAAATTTAACATGCAGAATGTCAAACATTTGTGATGTTTAAATAAAACAAAGATTAATTTAATACATATTTCTTGCCTCTAGAGAAATTAATAGACATCTTGATAATGGTGGCCTATTTTTTCCACCCAAAGAATAAAATTTAAAAATAAGACATAACCATCATTATCACTTATTAAGAGATAATAATAGCTAGACTATATTTGCCAAGAAATTTAAGCTTATGCAATATTTTTTGAAGAAATTATTAAAAAATCAAATAAAAAGATCCTACACCTGCACGTTTCAAGTTTGTACAGCAATAGTTTTTAAAACTATGTTTGTCTCAATTTAAAGCTCCTAACAAAACAATTAAATATAAGTACATTTATAAAGGTGACTTCAAAAGTCTTAATTTTTAGACATTAGAAAGTAATCTTTGTCATATACTATTGTATATTAAAAAATTATAGTGTTTTCTTTCATCTAAATTAGAATTTGTTTCAAGAAATAAAAACGAGCTTTGTGTCTTCTGTTTGAATCATCCACATATGGTTTTTAGTAGCTAAGTTTTTCTAAATTCAAACAGATACAAAAATCCACAGTACAAGAACAGGATTTGAAATGATAAGAGCTAATTTGCCTTGATGCATTTGCGATAAGACGATTGCATTGCAAATTAAATGTATTGTTTTTTTGAATACTCTATTACTATTGTAAGCAGAACAAACGCACAGATGGCATGGGCCATAAAAATATAATTAAGCTTTACAATATCATTCCTATCAGATTTCAGAAGTGTGCTCTAGCTTAAGTTAGAGTGCTCAATGTGTGAGCGCATATAACATTTTTGAATTTTAAGTTTTTGGATAAATCCATAAAAGCTGACATATTTAGCTGTTTCATGCTATTTCCATTTCCCTCCATGTTCCTGGCTTTCAGTTTCAAGCAATTTGAGACTTATTTTAGGAGAGGACACATTAACTAAAAGAAAAAAACAATTATACTAAATCTTTTTAAATCAGAAAATACTTTGATTTCCTTAAAAAATGTGATGTGAAATACTGGCACAGATTACCACCAGAGAAATCACACACTTGCGCTAGGACAGCTGGATGACCACAGCCAAGGCACAAGGTGTTTGGAGAGAAGAGACTGAGGAGACTTTTCAGGTCCCTTTTTGTCTAGTATTTTTGCATTTCAATAAAATGATGATAATAGCAATTAGGTAACTCAAATCCTCTTGTAAATGAAGGTGGGTATATGTATATAAATTATGTGAAAAAAGTATATTTATACTTTGAAAAACACTGGTTAAACTTTTTGATCAAAAGTAATTGCTTAAATCTAGCAGTCCCACAGGATTTATCAATAAAGAGGCTATCTAAGTCTGAAAGGTGTTAGAACTGTTTTAGGCTCTCTGGGGACAGCTGGGCAATAAGGGTTGTTCCACATGAATGCCAGCATGTTGCATACCTGTCTTCTTTCCCTGTTCACCTTGCTTAGCAAGCTTGTTGACTAAGCCACTGGTGCAAGACCTAGGAGGCTGAAGGGGTACTAAGAGTTCAAACACAGGGTTAACAGGATCCTCTGTATGTGTCATGTTTAGCAGTCAAGTAAGAAAAATAAACAAAGATACTGCAGGCTATGACTACAAGATGAACCCATATATGCAGCCCCCAAAAGACAACCAAGAACTAAAAGTAACTTTCGTGCGTTAATTCATCTGCAATGTCTAATAAAATGTGCCAGCAGCTATAATTTCTTGAGTGCTTTCTACGCATTTCATTGTCTGCTAAGTGCTTTACATGAATAATATTCATTTTCTCAATAAAAATTTTTATATTAACTACTCCTTGTAACAACCTTTTGAATAGGTATTATCTATTTCATACATAAGAAAATTAAAGTTTTGAGGGATTGAATAACTTATACAAGGTCACATAGCTAAAAAAAAGCTGGAGTCAATTAAAAAAAATAACTTTCAGGAATTTTTTACACCCAGAATATATACCTAACATAGTATAAGTATATAACATACATTAAATGAACAAATAGTATATATTATGGTTAAATACTAAATGCCAGCTAATGTCTGTGGGGAGGAGGAATCACAGAGGAAAACCCACGAATCAGATTTTTAAATACACTGTATGTATGTGTAAAACATACATAAAACTTACCTTTTAACCATTTTAAGTGTACATTTCAATGTCATTAAAGTACATTCACACCATTGTATGACCATCACTACTATCCATTTCCAGAACTTTTTTGTCATCCTAAACTGAAACTCTGTCCCCATTAACCAATAACTCCCCTTTCTCTTCTCTTCAGAATATATTTTAATTCAAACCTAGCTATTTAATTAAAATCTCAGAATGTTAGTGCTTAAAGCCCTTTTGTTTTAACATGCGTAAGCATATTATAATCCCAGGTATCTGCTCTGAAATTACAGGAGACCAAAATGTTCACTTTTGGAAATGCAATTATAATTTTATTTACTAAATAAAGTAGATTTAGAAGGACAGAAATATAATTCATCAATATATTATTTGTTGTCAACTGTGGCTAACAGTTGATGCTGTCTTTGGTCATAATTTATAGAACTAAAGATACATATGCTATGGAGTAAAGGTATACTGACATGCTACTTAGAAAATGTTTCTGTTCATCCCCTTTTTGAAAAGAAAAAATCCTGTCTTTACTGCTCAGTATTGAAAATACATCTCGCATTTCTTTAGCTAAAATAAGAATTATCAAGGCTCACTTGAGACTAATACACTGAAAATGTGCATATTTACAATCTGCAAAACCCTTTAATCTATTAAGCCCTTAAGGTAGTAAACTGAAAACAGGAAAAGAAATAACTGACTCCGCCATCAAGATATAGGAATAAGAGTGGAAAGAAGCAGTTTTGGAACCCAGGAGACACAGCTATTTAAAAAATTATGTTCAGGCCATAGTTTTTGATGTTTATTTAAAATAATTTTGACATTATTTAAAATAGGACATCAAATATCTCTGCCCCAAGATATATCAAATGATATTAGAAGTTAACTAAGCCAATGGCACACTTTTACTCATAAACAATCTTATTTCAAACATGTAGATATTTAAGTAGCAAAACTGTAAATGACCAAAACTTGGCCATTTCCAGAAAATCATTTAAAAGTACTTGAAGAATAAGAATATAAAGAGATATGGCATATAAGAAGCTTATTGAAAACCTACTTAAGCAATGGTGACAGTGTAACGAATCATATTCAGCCCTCAAAATGGACTTACCTATACTGGCTATATAACTGAAAATATCCAAGAATATTTTCTTTTTGCAGTTAAGGACATTAAAAAAAAAAAAAAAAGAAAAGGAAATGTTTGAATACAAAATCCTTAACTATACCTAAAATGATATGGACAGATACAGGGTCCAGGAAAGGCCATTTTCTTGTACAGCAGTTCGAGTCAATGGCTGTTTGAATTTTTAAAAACAAATTAGGTATTAGGGATATTCAAGTGATTGGTAAATCACATTGGAAAAAAGTAGTGATTGAAGTCCACGTGTATGCTTATAATTCTGTAAGGAAGAAGGAAATGTTACTGGGTAAGAGGTCTGGGATGCAGATGAGAGGAAGAAGTCTACTCACTCCCACATTTATACTACCATGTAAGAAATAGGTGAGGCAAAAGAAAACGGTTTTCTGTATTTCTTTAGGACGCATTTGAAAATTGCAACGCAGGACATGCCCTCTTGGTGAAGCTAATAATGTAGCTCTAAGGGCCATTTTGTAAATCCGACACTTTCCAACTCCCAAAGGTCAGAATTTGAACACAAATGTCTCTGTCTTGCCTCAGTAATCTGTTATCCAGACTGTCATCCAGGGCTATTGGATTTGGAATCGGGAGACTTCGGTTTTGGACTTTGTTTTGTTACTTTCTGTGTGAGATTGGAAAACTTATTTATCTGGGCTTCAGATATGTTACATAAATCTACAACTTTTATCCTCAATTCACAAATTTAGAAACCTCTGAAAAACTTAACTCATTTAGTAGCCCAATCTGGCCTGAACTGACATTAAGCTATTTACAGTTTTAAGGAACCTAACTTTGTGTAACTACTTATATGTCTTTCGTGAAGTATTAATTTTTGATTATGAGGTATTTACTATATTACCACTTAAATAAACATTTTCCAATAATTTATTTAGAAATACTTTCAAACCTAGAAAAGCATGCAAAACAGAACAATGAATTTCCATATCCCTCTCACCTAGATTCTCCAACTTTTAACATTTCACCATGTGTTCCATTTCTTTCTCTTCTTATTGAAATCTAGATATACTTCTCCAAACATGTATATACCCTCATAATTAGCCTTTTTCCGAACCATTGAAGAACAAGCAGCATATATGATTCCTGTCATTCCCAATTACTCTGGTGACTATTTCCCAAAACAGGGACTTTATCTTACATAATCACAGTATAATCCTTCAAGTCAGTAAATCAACATTGATACAGAACTACTGTCAATCTGCAGACCCCATTCACACTTTGTAAACTGTCCCAGAGATATGAGGACACTCAATCTTTCTCAGTATTCTCAGTTTCTCCCTGCCTTTCAGGTGCTTGACAGTTTTTCAAGAATACAGGAGTTTCATTCTGTAGGCTAATCATAAACCTAGATCTATCTGTTATTTCCTCTTGATCAATGCTTTTGGGGCAGGAAACCACTGATAGGATACACAGCTCTTCTAGTGTCTGACATCAGGGTGATGGACCACACATGATATCAACTGACTTGTGATGTAAACCTTGATCACTTGGTTGTACTGTTCATCGGGTTTTCCCACTGTAAAGTCACCATTCTGCCCTTTGTAACTGAGTAGTAGTTTGTGAAAGAAATATTCTAAGACTGTCAATATCCTCTTCCTCATCAAACCTGATCAAACCCACCAGCCTACCTTAGCCTCCAATTGACAACTCCCATCTAAACTGAACATAACTATGATTGTTAACGGTATTTTTCGATTTCACCATTCCTTCAATGTTTATTAGTTGGTATTCTGTAATAAAGAGGTTTCCGTATCTATCTATCTGTGTCTGTCTGTCTGTCTATCTATCTCAGTATGGATACCTGGATTTCCATTTTACTCAGTGGGTTATTTTCCATTATTTATTTTGAAGCTCTAATTTCCAAGATTTGGCTAGTAGTGTCTTCTTCAATGTGGCTTCTGTGCCTCTTCTCATGTCCCCAGCATTCTTTGAGTACCTCCCTACTTTTGGGCACAAATTCTACTCTCATGTTACACTTTCTGTGTACCAGCCCTAGAACTGGCTATTTTGCCAAGAGGCCTCCCCTCCCCTCCTTTTTTTTTGTTTTTAGTAGGGAATGATACTTAGAAACCAGTATCTGGGTACTTGGAGGGTCCCTTAGGTTGTTATTGTTTCTAAGCTCTCCATAAGACAAAGCTAAGAAATACATGTGTGTATATAGTACATAAATACACACACGCACACACACACACGTAGATGCATCTATAACTATGTCTACATTTATCTGTATACGTGTATGTGTAAACATATGTGGTATATACCCATAAGCATTTGTGTTTGTTTGTTCTAAAATTACCTCTTTCAAATGTCAAGCAATATTTTCGAGTGTAATAGGCTTTGATGAGCAAATTTTTATTCACTATATGCATATGCTACATGGCTTTATGTATTTTGGTATTAATCCCTTTGTCTTTAGCTTTGTAAGACTGAGAGATACTGGTCTTTTATTTTGCCTTCCTATAGCAACCACCTTATCCTCATTGCATTCCCATGATTGTGTTTGTACAGAAGATTCTGTTGGGGCACAGAATCATCAAGGAAGAAAAATAGGGAAAAAAACCCTTAAATTTTCCTATGAATATACCAATGCAATTACAAATATATGCATAGAAAATGTATATTTTTATTCATTCCTAATACAAAAGTTAAAAAAAAAGATATGAATTAAATGGAAAGAGTTTAGGACATTTTAATTATTTAAAATCTGCTCAAACATACAATATAGTTGAGAACAATAAACAACTCACAAAGAGACAAAGGGTATACCTGAAACAGGCTTATATGACTAAAATTTATCATTTTAATACAAATATGTGTTTAGAGTTTCAAATTTAAGTATACTATGCATATTTTATACTGAATTAGACTAACAAACCACCCCTGCTACAGCTGGGAAGGTTAAACAACAGTATTCAAATCTGATTTAGATATAACAGCTGTTCAAATGCCAGGGCATACTTTACTTGAAAATGTGACCATTTAGTTCTGTTAAATATCAACTGCTGTTCTGGTTATGTTCATGCATTATTTTCCCTCAAAAGTCCTTAAATTTTTGTTTTTTCCTGATAGAATCACTACTGAAGTTCAATGGGTCTTTTTCTTGAACATAACTTTTTCAACTTTCTGAAAAAATGAGTAAGACAATTTTCTTACCTCACCTCCTATCTCTCACACCTCATTCTCCTCATAGGCTGTTCTTGCCAACACAAAAATAACACAATCAAAAATTGGAAAAGTGGTATTGCTTTTGATGGGGCCCTGATTAGTTATATTTAAATTCCTCATTTTTGACAGAAACAAATT
The DNA here is from genome assembly GCF_937001465.1 of Orcinus orca. Classification (NCBI taxonomy): domain Eukaryota; kingdom Metazoa; phylum Chordata; class Mammalia; order Artiodactyla; family Delphinidae; genus Orcinus; species Orcinus orca. Next base: position 26,496,931 of record NC_064566.1, read on the forward strand.
TGGACATTTTAAATTACAGAAAATAATTCCCTCATGGCTACACAGTACACATGTCAAATCATGAATTATGTAAGTACCATTCTCAAGCAATAAAACAAAATAAATAAAATCCTAAAGTGCCCAAGAATAGCTACAAATACTTCATTTAAAGAATGTCATCACTACTCAAAGTCCATGAACTTGTTTGTAAGTGAGGGAGGTGGCCCATTACTTAATTTCTTGGGACCTGGGGAAAAACTAAGATTTTTTTTTTTTTGCGGTACGCGGGCCTCTCACTGTTGCGGCCTCTCCCGTTGTGGAGCACAGGCTCCGGACGCGCAGGCTCAGCGGCCATGGCTCACGGGCCCAGCTGCTCCGCGGCATGTGGGATCTTCCCGGACTGGGGCACGAACCCGTATCCCCTGCATTGGCAGGCGGACTCTCAACCACTGTGCCACCAGGGAAGTCCAAGTAAGATGATTTTTAAGAAATTATTTTCCAAGAGAAGCCTCCTCAATCTGGTATCCAAAGGAAAACATGAGTTTTTCCCCTATTATACTTCAGAAACTGAGGAGAAAGCTCTGATACAGAGAAAACTTTCACTTCAGCAGGAGGAAGACAAAGTCAGGAGGTATTATCATCCTACTGGAAAAGGAAACAAAATCTTATGGACAGAAAGTCTTCCAAAGTCAGATAGGAAGTCAGCAGCTGCTCCTCAACAAGAAACCAGTTTAAGACTCATACTATTCAACATGTTATATCCTTTGAGGGGGGAGTGGAGTCCCTGTTCCTCTCTTCCTTCCCTAGTAAATACAGGGCACTAGCCATGGGTCAGAAACTCTGCTATGCCTGGGGATTCAATGATGCACAAGTCATGTGGTCTCTACAGTTACGGAAGTGAGCATGTAGAATCGGATGCCATTGCAATAGAAGAAAAAGTACAGGATGCTGTGAGAGCACAAATGAGAGGTGTCTGATCCAGATTTGGTTTGGATGCATCAGAGAAGGCCTGAAGGAGGCAGTGACATTTAAACCATTGCCTGAAGGATAAAGAGAAGTTAGCCTGGTTGAGATGACAGGGGCAGGAGGTAGAGGAGCTGTTAGATGGAGCGTTCCAATCAGAGGCAATACCATGTATGAATATACGTTTCAGGAACTGAAGGAACTGAAGTACAGCACAGGCACATTCCTGATTTGTAACGCCAGAGTGGAGAATCTGCACCAAAATGAGCAATGGTGCAAGAAGTGAAGAGACACTATGTGGGGACAGGTAGGACTTTACTGCGTCCTTGAAAATGGAAATCTGTGGCTTAGTTTTTTAAATGCAAAGATTAGGTCAATTCAAAAACTGTTCTTTTTATAAAGAGTTTTCAAAATTCATGATTACAGCTGTAGGGCAACAGAGAATAAGGGAAAGATTCTACCACTAAAAGTACTATAATTTTTTTTTACATTTTAGGTCATAGTACTTATTGACCACCTGAACTTAGGCTGGTTACACTTTAGATTCTAGGTACCTCATCATCAAAATAAGGGGGTTGAAAAAGATGGTTGTCTGTACCCTTCTTTCCTGCTCTAGTGTTTGGGCTCTGTTAGTAATACAACGATCAGGATCATAGTATCAAAACACTGCTCCTTGAGAGCCCTGGATTCCTTCAAGTTACTGGAGGAATACATTTCCATTGAAGCAGAGCAGCTCCAATTCTGTCAGATTTCTTTTTTGGACTTCTGATAAGATTTTATATAAAGAAACGGCTTAAAGATTTGAATTAAAAATGGACTTTTTGTTTCACTGCCTTGTCGCATTGACCTCTAACATTTAAATCCTTACTTAGTTACTTAAAACATGAGGCAGTTCTCCTACTGGTCTGAATACAAGGCTAAATCTATGAGTTCTTGAATAATTTTTCAATACCCTGAGATAAGACATTTGTGATTCAGTAAGAGGCTGATTAAGAAATATCATAAATTCTCTCACAATAAACAGCTTTGTGTCATCTCAGGAAATCTAATTAGGAAAAATGGTATTATAAATATTTATACTCCTAGTTCAAAAACGTCATTATATACATTGTGCTTACTGCCCTAAATTCAGAAATAACAGAGAAACTTGTTCTTTGGTTAAAACAGTGGAAATACATGTCCCATTTTATTTGGTAGGGTTAAGAAAAACATTGGCAGTTAGTTAAGCAGTCCTAAATTTACTATAGACTATTTTTTTTTAAGCTTGAAGATAAAAATGAAGCTTAATAAACAAGAAAATGATGTACTAAAAACAAGATATTAAATCAATTTTAAACACCAAACACAATTTACGTCTGACTTTAAAACTCATCCACAAAACATTAATCTACGCAAAGGCCAGAAGCTGAATGAAGCATAATTTGTGAAACTGATACCTTTCATCACAACCTCTAACTGAAAAGGTCATTAGATATATTATATCTAAGTGAGCAGCTTATCCCTGCTTCATTACTGATAATTAAGACAAGTAATATTTTCTTGACAGTAATGTGTCCATTAACAGATATAGTCTAGTTTGCATAAAATAAGCATTAACTACCATAGTACTACCATAGATTAAAAAAAATTAAGTACCTATAAAACATGGCTTCATTATTTTTTTCCTTAATTTCCTTAAAGAATTAACAGGCTCAGAAAACATAATGTACATATTAAGAAATTCATCCTTTGTCATGTTTTAAGTTCATAAGGTACATAACAAAAAAGGTATTCAGAAAAAGTAATCAAGGAAAATGAAGGTACTTGTGAGTGGGTATCATTTAAATTATCTGTACTACCTTGCTTTGCTGAGCCACTTGAAATGCTACTTGAAATGCAGCTGCTCTTTAATGTTAAGACTTCTTAAGTCTTTTCTTTAAAAAAAATTTTTTATTGGAGCATAGTTGATTTACAATGTGCTAGTTTCTGCTGTACAGCAAATTGAATCAGTTATACATATACATATCTCCACTCTTTTTAAGATTCTTTTCCCATATAGGTCATTACAGAGTATTGAGAAGAGTGCCCTGTGCTATACAGTAGGTCCTTATTAGTTATATATTTTATATATAGTAGTGTGTATATATCAATCCCAATCTCCCAATTTATCCCTCAAGACTTCTTAAGTCTTAATGTAGAAAATCTGGGGAGGTACCAAATGGTATTCTGGTGTTCAAAAGAATTAAAATAATTTCCAAAGTATCTGCCTGCAGAATTACATTAAAGTCTCAAGAAAGCACATGAGACTACCTGCTCAGTAAAGACGACCTTAACTATTACTAGTAATGACTAATATTTACTATGTGACTACTATTTAAGCATGTGTACAATGTACTTACAGCATTTTCTCAGTATATCCTCACAGCCATTTCATGATGCTAATACTATTATTGTCCCATTTTACAGACAAGGAAAAAGGTGAAATAACTTGCCTACATTAATATAACTAGTAGCTGGTGGGACAGGTCCAGTGGACTTGAGCCTGTACTCTTAACTACCATACTACACATCCTTGCCAACAGATTTAGTTGTTTCAAGTGTTCCCTTTTTCAGGACAGCCAACAAGATAACATCTTTTAAGTATCTATTTGTGCAAAGAACTAGAATAACACAGTACTTGTTCAATAGCTTGTGGGGAAACCGACACTTGAAGTGACAATAGGGGCGGAAGTAGTAATTTATGGTCTGAAATTCTTAACCAGGTGTCATTCCAAACTGGAGTTTACGAGGCCAGGAGTGAGTATGTGGTTCATCTTTGTAAAAAAAATGGAGCAATAAGTCAGACAAGGTAATTAACTTCTCTGCATCTCAGTACCTTAATCAGTAAAATAATAGACCTAATTTCAAAGTTGTTGTGAAGATTAAATGAGTTAACACAAGGAAAGTGTCCAGAATAGTGCCTCGCCAATACTCTGGGTTGTTACAGCTTAGAACACATCTAGATCACCTCAAAGAAAGAAGATTCTTCAAACTATACTTGCTCCTTATCACCCAGATCCTGAGTCTTGTCTTTTGAGGAACGATGTTAAGTCACTAGTGGAAGTGCGTCGTATCCCTCAGGTGGGCTGGGGTGAAAAAAGGTTGACTACTTAGCGGGACATTACACCTTCTCAACTGTAAGAGCAGTTAGCTGGGGCAGAGTAGGGGTGTGGATGGAGGGGGACTAGTATGAAAAACTCCTCTCCCCAAATTAATGCTTTAGAAGCAGTGTGGGTTGAGGAGGTGTAACAGCAAAGGATTTGAAATAGAAGTGTATTTGAATCCTGGCCCTGCTACTTACCATCCATGTAAAACTGGTAAAATTACTTCAGCTCTTTGGCCTCTCCTTTACACTTACATGGAGACAAATGAAATCAGATACATAAAGGAACTGGTACAATGGTTGATACATAACAAAGATGAAAAGGTAAGGCACAGTGATGTCAGGTAACTTTCCTAACGTTACATAACTAGGTTACACAACTAGTCACTGGGAGAGTCTTCTGCTCTGTGCCGAGAGAAAAGCAAAACTAACACAGGTGATGAGTACATATAAATGTACAGCTGTATAGAGACATAAATGTAGCTAGAAGGAAGGACAGTTTCTAGAAAGATTGGCATTGGCAGGATAAGCATGGAAAGGTTTCAATGCAGGGACATGATTTAGCTGTACAAAATAACAATAGTATTCTCATGTAGCTATGTGTCAGTTTGAAAAAGATGCTGTAAACTTTACTCTGAAATTTGATTCTTTCTGTAAAGCCCTCTATGATTTAAATGCCTTACAGATGCAAACACAAATTATTATCTTTATTATCTTTGGTAGAAAATAATTATCACTCAGATGGCTTTCCTATTTTCAAACAAATTTACTACCAGATAAAAATTTTATTGTTTTCAGTCAACGGCAAAAATGTTCAGGGCCAATATTTTCTTTAAAGAAATAAAAAAGATCAAAATAGAATGAGGAGAGCAACAGCCAGCTCTACCCATTGCCAGTCCCTCCCATCAGGAAACTTCCACAAGCCTCTTAGCCTCATCCACCAGACGGCAGACGGCAGAAGCAAGAAGAACTACAATCCTGCAGCCTGTGGGACAAAAACCACATACACAGAAAGATAGATAAGATGAAAAGGCAGAGGGATAAGTACCAGATGAAGGAACAAGATAAAACCCCAGAAAAACAAGTAAATGAAGTGGAGATAGGCAACCTTCCAGAAAAAGATTTTAGAATAATGATAGTGAAGATGATCCAGGACCTCAGAAAAAGAATGGAGGCAAAGATGGAGAAGATGCAAGCAATGTTTAACAAAGATCTAGAAGAATTAAATAACAAAAAAACAGAGATGAACAATACAATAACTGAAATGAAAAATACACTAGAAGTAATCAATACCAGATTAACTGAGGAAGAAGAACAGATAAGTGACCTGGAAGACAGAATGGTGGAATTCACTGCTGCGGAACAGAATAAAGAAAAAACAATGAAAAGAAATGAAGACAGCCTAAGGGACCGCGGGGCAACATTAAACACAACAACATTCGCATTATAGGGGTCCCAGAAGGAGAACAGAGAGAGAAAGGACCTGAGAAAATATTTGAAGAGATTATAGTCAAAAACTTCCCTAACATGCGAAAGGAAATAGCCACTCAAGTCCAGGAAGTGCAGAGAGTCCCATACAGGATTAACCCAAGGAGAAACATGCTGAGACACACAGTAATCAAATTGGCAAAAATTAAAAACAGAGAAAAATTATTGAAAGCAGCAAGGGAAAAATGACAAATAACACACAAGGGAACTCCCATAAGGTTAAGAGCTAATTTCTCAGCAGAAACTCTACAAGCCAGAAGGGAGTCACATGATATACTTAAAGTGATGAAAGGAAAGAAACTACAACCAAGATTACTCTACCCAGCAAGGTTCTCATTCAGATTTGATGGAGAAATCCAAAGCTTTACAGACAAGAAAAAGCTAAGAGAATTCAGCACCACCAAACCAGCTCTACAACAAATGCTAAAGGAACTTCTCTAAGTGCGAAATATAACAGAAGAAAAGGACCTACAAAAACAAACCCAAAACAATTAAGAAAATGGTCATAGGAACATACATATTGATAATGAACTTAAAAGTGAATGGATTAAATGCTCCCACCAAAAGACACTGGCTTGCTGAATGGATACAAAAACAAGACCCATATATATGCTGTCTACAAGAGACCCACTTCAGACCTAGGGACACATACAGACTGAAAGTGAGGGGATGGAAAAAGATATTCCATGCAAATGGAAATCAAAAGAAAGCTGGAGTAGCAATACTCATATCAGATAAAATAGACTTTAAAATAAAGAATGTTGCAAGAGACAAGGAAGGACACTACACAATGATCAAGGGATCAATCCAAGAAGAAGATATAGCAATTATAAATATATATGCACCCAAGATAGGAGCACCTCAATACATAAGGGAACTGCTAACAGCTATAAAAGAGGAAATCAATAGTAACACAATAATAGTGGGGGATTTTAACACCTCACTTACACCAATGGACAGATCATCCAAACAGAAAATTAATAAAGAAACACAAGCTTTAAAAGACACAATAGACCAGATAAATTTAATTGAAATCTGTAGGAAATTCGATCCAGAATCAGCAGATCACACTTTCTTCTCAAGTGCGCATGGAACATTCTCCAGGATAGATCACATCTTGAGTCACAAATCAAGCCTCAGTAAATCTAAGAAAATTGAAATCATATCAAGCATCTTTTCTGACCACAATGCTATGAGATTAGAAATCAGTTACATGGAAAAAAATGTAAAAAACACAAACACATGGAGGGGAACAATACTTTACTAAATAACCACGAGATCATTGAAGAAATCAAAGAGGAAATCAAAAAATACCTAGAGACAAAGGACAATGAAAACACGATGATCCAAAATCTATGGGATGCAGCAAAAGCAGTTCTAAGAGGGAAGTATATAGCTATACAAGCCTACCTCAAGAAACAAGAAAAATCTCAAATAGGCAATCTAACCTTACACCTAAAGGAACTAGAGAAAGAAGACCAAACAAAACCCAAAGTTAGCAGAAGGAAAGAAATCATAATGATCAGAGCAGAAATAAATGAAATAGAAACAAAGAAAAAAATAGCAAAGATCAATAAAACTAAAAGCTGGTTCTTTGAGAAGATAAACAAAATAGATAAACCATTAACCAGACTCATTAAGAAAAAGAGGGAGAGGACTCAAGTCAATAAACTTAGAAATACAGAGAAGTTACAACAGACACCGCAGAAATACAAAGCATCCTAAGAGACTACTACAAGCAACTCTATGCCAATAAAATGGACAACCTGAGGAAATGGACAAATTCTCAGAAAGGTATAACCTTCCAAGACTGAAGCAGGAAGAAATAGAAAATATGAACAGACCAATCACAAGTAATGAAATTGAAACTGTGATTAAAAATCTTCCAACGGGGCTTCCCTGGTGGCGCAGTGGTTGAGAGTCTGCTTGCCGATGCAGGGGACGCGGGTTCTTGCCCGGTCCGGGAAGATCCCACATGGCGCGGAGCGGCTAGGCCCGTGAGCCATGGCCGCTGAGCCTGCGCGTCCGGAGCCTGTGCTCCGCAATGGGAGAGGCCACAACAGTGAGAGGCCCGTGTACCGCAAAAAAAAAAAAAAAAAAAAAAAAACTCTTCCAACGAACAAAAGTCCAGGACCAGATGGCTTCACAGGTGAATTCTATCAAACATTTAGAGAAGAGCTAACACCCATCTTTCTCAAACTCTTCCAAAAAACTGCAGAGGAAGGAAAACTCCCAAACTCATTCTATGAGGCCACCATCACCCTTATACCAACCAGACAAAGATACTACAAAAAAGAAAATTACAAACCAATATCACTGATGAATACAGATGCAAAAATCCTCAACAAAATACTAGCAAACAGAATCCAACAACACATTAAAAGGATGATACACCATGATCAAGTGGGATTTTTCCCAGGGATGCAAGGATTCTTCAATATACACAAATCAAACAAAGTGATACACCATATTAACAAATTGAAGAATAAAAACCATATGATCATCACAGTAGATGCAGGAAAAGGTTTTGACAAAATTCAACACCCATTTATGATAAAAACTCTCCAGAACGTGGGTATAGAGGGAACCTACCTCAACATAATAAAGGCCATATACAACAAACCCACAGCCAACATCATTCTCAATGGTGAAAAACTGAAAGCATTTCCTCTAAGATCAGGAACAAGACAAGGATGTCCACTCTCACCACTATTATTCAACATAGTTTTGGAAGTCCTAGCCATGGCAATCAGAGAAGAAAAAGAAATAAAAGGAATACAAATTGGAAAAGAAGAAGTAAAACTGTCACTGTTTGGAAACGACATGATACTATACATAGAGAATCCTAAAGATGCCACCAGAAAACTACTAGAGCTAATCAATGAATATGGTAAAGTTGCAGGAATCAAAATTAATGCACAGAAATCTATTGCATTGCTATATACTAATGATGAAAAATCTGAAAGAGAAATTAAGGAAACACTCCCATTTACCACTGCAACAAAAAGAATAAAATACTTAGGAATAAACCTACCTAGGGAGACAAAAGACCTGTATACAGAAAACTATAAGACATTGATGAAAGAAATTAAAGATGATACAAAAAGATGGAGAGATATAACATGTTCTTGGATTGGAAGAATCAGTACTGTGAAAATGACTATACTACCCAAAGCAATCTACAGATTCAATGCAATCCCTATCAAATTACCAATGGCATTTATTACAGAACTAGAACAAAAAATCTTAAAATTTGTATGGAGACACAAAAGACCCTGAATAGCCAACAATCTTGAGGGAAAAAAACGGAGCTGGAGGAATCAGACTCCTTGACTTCAGACTATACTACAAAGCTACAGTAATCAAGACAATATGGTACTGGCACAAAAACAGAAATATAGATCGAAAGAACAAGATAGAAAGCCCAGAGATAAACCCACGCACATATAGTCAACTAATCTATGACAAAGGAGGCAAGGATATACAATGGAGAAACGACAGTCTCTTCAATAAGTGGTGCTGGGAAAACTGGACAGCTACATGTAGAAGTATGAAATTAGAACACTCCCTAACACCATACACAAAAATAAACTCAAAATCGATTAGAGACCTAAATGTAAGGCTGGACACTATAAAACTCTGAGAGGAAAACATAGGAAGAACAATCTTTGACATAAATCACAGCAAGATATTTTTCGATCCACCTCCGAGAGTAATGGAAATAAAAGCAAAAATAAATGGGACCTAAGGAAAGTTAAAAGCTTTTGCAAAGCAAAGGAAACCATAAACAAGACGAAAAGACAACCCTCAGAATGGGAGAAAATATTTGCAAACGAATCGACGGACAAAGGATTAATCTCCAAAATATATAAACAGCTCATGCAGCTCAATATTCAAAAAACAAACAACCCAATCCCAAAACGGGCAGAAGACCTAAATAGACATTTCTCCAAAGAAGACATACAGATGGCCAAGAAGCACATGAAAAGCTGCTCAACATCACTAATTATTCGAGAAATGCAAATCAAAACTACAATGATGTATCACCTCACACCAGTTAGAATGGGCATCATCAGAAAATCTACAAAGAACAAACGCTGGAGAGGGTGTAGAGAAAAGGGAACCCTCTTGTACTGTTGGTGGGAATGTAAACTGATACAGCCACTATGGAGAACAGTATTGAGGTTCCTTAAAAAACTAAAAATAGATTTACCATATGACCCAGCAATGCCACTACTGGGCATATACCCAGAGAAATCCATAATTCAAAAAGACACATGCACCCCAGTGTTCATTGCAGAACTATTTACAATAGCCAGGTCGTGGAAGCAACCTAAATGCCCATTGACAGACGAATGGATAAAGAAGATGTGGTACATATATACAATGGAATATTACTCAGCCATAAAAAAGGAATGAAACTAGGTCATTTGTAGAGATGTGGATGCATCTAGAGACTGTCATAAAGAGGGAAGTAAGTGAGAAAGAGAAAAACAAATACTGTATGTTAACGCATATATGGGGAACCTGGAAAATGGTACAGATGAACCAGTTTGCAGGGCAGAAATTGAGACACAGAAGTAGTGAAAAAAATATATGGACACGAAGGGGGGAAAGCGGCGGGGGGTGGTGGTGGTGGTGTGATGAACTAGTAGATTGGGATTGACATGTATACACTGATGTGTATAAAATGGATGACTAAGAAGAACCTGCTGTATAAAAAAAAATTAAATTAAATTAAAAAAGTAAAGTAAACAAAGAAACAAAAAATATAGAATGAGGATAGGAAGCTACTAGAATTATTAGGCTTTTTCATTAAGTCAGACTTTGTAACCTATTCAGTAGAAGAGGATATAGGGTAAATTGGGAAAACTCGGTCTCATATATGAAGTTCTATTTTTACTTTTCTACAAAGTCATGGGAGATCCTATTTTAGTACAAGTAAACCACTGCAACATTAAAGATGCAAAATATGTATTTTCTTTTTAGGAAAAAGAATTATTTGTCTGGTCAATGACTAAACATTATTTGAGTGTCTACCATGTTTGCGGTCTCTCAGTTGAAGAGAGAAGAGGTAGGATTTGACTGTTGTAGAGGTTTCTTTTAATCTGCCACATCTAGAAAGGGAGGAAAACAACTATGCCCCATATATTGACAATTTAGCCAGTAGAGTCAGGTGGAAACAGATGGGCTTTTGGGTCAGCTACTCCTCTGACTGAATCCTGACTTTGTTATCCAGTAGCCATTCGCTCTTGTGTAAGACTTTGGGTCTCTCCCATGTAAAAATTGGCTAATTTATTTTGGAAGAATTGTTCTGAGGATTAAATGAGATAATGCTCATGAAAGCACATGGTATTTTCTTTTCCTTCCTTAATGAGACGCGCAATATTTTGGTGTCATTTCATAGGACCACCAATATTTTCCCAGTATAGAAAAACTGTAGAGAGTAGGATTGCTGCCTGCTAACGAGTACTTCTCTTGGTTTCCAGGAACAAGGCAATGCTTCTTTGTCTATGAGAATAACCACCACAACCACCACCACCACCACCACCAGCACAACGACCTATCAGGCTTTGTGCCAAGCTTTTAAAATATACTAACTTATTTAATCCTCATAACCACACTATGTGTAAGGTACTATTATTAACCCTAGTTTTAAAAATTTTTATTGAAGTATAGTTGATGTACAATGTTGTGTGAGTTTCAGGTATACCAGCAAAGTGATTCAGTTACACATACATATACATCTATTTTTTTTCAGATTCTTTTCCCTTATAGGTTATTACAAAATACTGAGTATAGTTCCCTGTGCTACACTGTAGGTCCTTGTTGGTTATGTATCTTGTATATAGTTGTGTGTATTATTATTTCTAGTTAAGAGATGAGGAACCCGGGGCAGAGAGGAATTATTTGCTGAGCTTACACAAGCAATAAGTGGTGGAGCCAACTCTCAAATTCAGGCCATCGGACTGCAGAGCATCTCTCTACATCACTATGCCAGACCACTTTATAGAGCACATAGAATGCAAGGTGCACAGTGAGAAGTCCGTGCACCACAATGAAGAGTAGCCTCCGCGTGCAGCAACGAAGGTTCAACGCAGCCAAAAATAAATGAATAAATAAATTTTAAAAAACAATGTAAGGGGCAGACTCTCTGTCATGAGCAAGGAGCTAGGCAGGGGTGTTCACACATGTAGTTCGCCAGTCCTTCTTCCATTCTCCATTCTGAGAAATGCTTCAACTCAAAGAGCAGTTAGGAAGGAGAAATGAGACGTTATCATCTGAGTAGTTAAGCCACTATTTTAAGGTAAATAAGAGCCTACTGAAGGTAAAAGCATTCCCAGAGGACAAGAAGACACCAATAAATAATACTTTCATTAGTGTACTAAATAGAGAGTCTACGCATAAAAGCTTCTCACAGTACTAAAGTGAACCCTGAGCAAGGTGCTTACATGCCATAGGAATCTGGCTCAACAGCTCACTCAGTGACAAAGTTAACAAAAAGCCATAAATTAGAGAAACCAAAAATGTTAGTCTGATTCTAATTTGCTGCTCTCCCAGTAATGATGAAAGCTGCAAATAATAAGTCTCTTCAATTTTTTTCTCTGGCCCTCAGAAATTTGATCTCTTTTATGTGTGGACTCAAGCTGATGTAACATGGATGTAGAAGTTAGGGATGCTCATAGCTCCTCTGTCTGTAGGCACTTCTGCACACGGTGTTCACCCTTTACAAGTGAGTGACTACGCACATTAGTAAAATAGTAGTAGTAACACTGAAAGTTCGTTTTCTGGCAAAATAACACTAATTCTTCCTCTTCAACATTAATGAAACATGACAGCATGACTGTATTCTATTATGAAATCTCCTTTAGTTTAATATATCTGGTAAGACTTACAGAGGGTCAAAAAAAAAAAGACGATAATAGGAGAAAATGCTTGAAAGATTAGGTTTGTCTTTAGATTTTAGTTCAAATGCAACTACTTGGGTTATGACTTTCAAAGGTCAATTATTTTTGGCTAAATAAGTAGGAAATTGGTCCTGGTAAGCAGGCATGTATCTCCTGGGGGTGAGGTTGGAGGTGAGGGTAGAGAGAAACCACTGAATTGCATTACAGCAATGATACAATAATTTCACATTCATATATATGAACAGTATTAGCATAATACCATTCTTTGTAGGACGAGATGTTAACATTTAGAGGGTTGTAATTATTTTAGGAATAATGAATTTCTATAAGGCATCTGTTTTTGCCAAAGTGTTTTGGTTAAAGCCTGATTTGCGTGAAAACATAAACAGCCTCCCGCTCCAGATTGAGAGCATCAGCAAGCTTTAACAGATGGCCTCATTTAAAAATCATTGGTAAGGTATCTCACATTTATCCAACACGCTGTCAGCTTCTTCCTTTTATTCAGTCATGGCTTTACATATTCCTGTCATAAATAGTTTTTAATCCTGAGCATTCATGGAAATCACACAATTCAGTATTTATCCTTAATTTGGTTTGCTGGTAAACCTGATTCTTTCAAACTTATGCCACTAACCAAAGTATTACAGAATGATTAATTTTAGCAAAATACTGAGTTTAACATTAAATTAAATGAAACCAAAAGCAATATTTTAATCAAGAAACAAGTGGGAAAAACAAAAGAACTGAAAAACCCTCTATCCTGCATCTCCCCCTGGCTATTATTCTTACTCCTATCTCTAATATTCAAAAACTTGGAACAGAAAGGAAACTTGCTGTCTCTATTTATTCACTTCTCATTCACTTTTTAAAAAATTGAAGAATCCATTCAGTCTTTAACCAATGGCATATAATCAAGTACTCCATATCCCTGAAAATTCTTGGTCGATGGTCACCCACGAGCCTCATACTGCCAAATGAAATGGACGTCTCTATTCATGACTCAGTTGTTGGCTTTCTATTCACTGTTCAACGCATTTAGCATTGTTTCTTATTCTCTTCTCAAAATTCTCTCCTCCCTCAACTTCCACGAGCCCACTCCACAGGATTCTTTTGTGCCTTCTCTTCTGAATCTAAACATATTTTCTAATCTTAATTAAAGACTTCAACTACCAGCTCTATAACAATGATTCCCAAATCTGTATCTCTGGGCCATATATCACCCCTGAACAAATGCACACATTCAAATGTTCATAGGTTTTTCCCACCAGCATGTCCCGTTCTACATGTCCCCAACTGCTCCTTTTCTTATGGTCCTTATTTTAGTGAAAAACACCCATTTCATCAAGTCACTCAAATCAGGAAATTGGGAGCCACCTTAGACTCCTCCTTCCTCATCAAGTGACAGTGACTAAATTCAGTTGATTTTATCTCATTTCTGCCAGGTTCCTTCTTCAGTTCAGGCATGTTGATGATGATAATGACCTGGTCTCTTACAACATTTTTCTAACTGGACTATGCCTCCAGTCTTGTCATCCCTTCCAATTTACCTTTTCATACTGCAGCCAAAGTGATATTTTAGAAACACAAGTCTGATCAGTAATCCCTGCATAAAGTACTTAAAAGCCTCCCCATTACTCATGGGTGAGAATCCAAAATCACTCTTTCTGGAAATAACATTATGATCTGGCTCTTTCTTGTGGGGGGCAGGCTCCTTCCCTTCTCCATGTTTAAATTGAAGTCTTAATGAAATAGTCAGATGTTTGTATCTAATTACACTGAATATATTTGCATTTAAGATAATTAAGATTAGAAACGCTTCCATATCAAAAAATACCCCACAAGAACATGAAAGATCAGAAATATGGTACAAGTAGAATCTAGAATAAAAATTAGTGTTAGGATAAATAATAACAGGCTAGACTTATTGCTATTGATAAGAGAAAGAGGGTGACAATCTGACTTTAATTAGGGCTAACATGACAAGATAAATTATAGACTACTGAAATATAAAATCTATATACATTTTTACAAGTGAGCTTGGCTTTTATCTTTGATAAGTGATGGAGCCTAGAGGAAGGATTAGAAAAGAAATTGTATCATGAGACTATAGAGAAGTTGTGTAGTAACCCCTTGAAAAAACAATTTCAATATGTAATTTTCATAGTATAAATCATTAAAAATGTATAGAGAAGAAAGAGTATATATATATGTGTATATATATATATATATATATTTTTTTTTTTTTCGGTACGTGGGCCTCTCACTGTTGTGGCCTCTCCCCTTGTGGAGCACAGGCTCCGGACGTGCAGGCTCAGCGGCCATGGCTCACGGGCCCAGCCGCTCCGCAGCATGTGGGATCTTCCCAGACCGGGGCACGAACCCGTGTCCCCTGCATTGGCAGGTGGACTCTCAACCACTGCGCCACCAGGGAAGCCCGAAAGAGTATATTTTAAGAACAAACTTTCTTAATGAAATTAAACTTCCTGCATTTCATGTGCCTCTACTAATTCATTAAAGTTTGGATCCAAATCCGTTAAATTTCAACTCTTCTGTTACATATATGCAATTCATTTCACTGTTTTTAAGTAATTGCACTATTGCATTAACTATATAATTGGGAATATGTAGTAGAAAAAATGGACAAGGTGAGTAAATTATTCAGTAATTTTGAGATGTCTTCTTTCAAATAAACTTCCTTTGTATTTTGACCTTTTTCTTTTTCTTTTTTTTTAAAGTCTTTAGTGAATTTGTTACAATATTACCTCTGTTTTATGTTTTGGTTTCTTGGCCCTGAGGCATGTGGGATCCCAGCTCCCCAATCAGGGATCGAACCGGCAACCCCTGCATTGGAAGGCGAAGCTTCAACCACTGGACCGCCAGGGAAGTCCCTGAACTTTTCTCTTTATAGAACTTTAAAAAAAAACTTTTCAGTATTATGTCCTAAGGTGCGAATTTATGCTTGTGTGTGTGTGTATGTATAATATATATATGTATAATTTTTTTAGTAAGATCAAAATCAAGACTAATAGCACTATTAGTTTAGATGTTACCCATGAAGACAGTCTTTTGTGTTTGTTTCTAAAACTTTACTGTTTTGTCTTTCACATTTAGATTGCAATACAACTGGAACTGATTTCTGTTCATGGTGTGGAGGAGTCAAGATTCACTTTTTTTTCCATGTGGAAACCAGTTAACTGAGTATTTTTTATGGAAAAGCCCATCCTTTTCCATCTGCACCACAGTGTTAGTTTTGTCATAAATCAGGTGATCACATATGTGTGGGTCTGTTTCTAGACTCTTTTCTTTTTTTCCTTTCTTTCTTTCGTTTTGTTTGGCTGTACCATGTAGCTTGTGGGATCTTAGTTTTCTGATCAGGGATTGAACTCAGGCCCTTGGCAGTGAAAGCATGGAGTCCTAACCACTGGACCACCAGGGAATTCCCTCTAGACTCTTTTCTGTCCCATTTGCTTATTGATTTATCCTTGTGTCAATACCACAAGTCTTGATATCTGAAAGTGTAAGTACTCCAGCTTCGCTATGTGTAAAGGCTGCTTCCTGGCTTTTTGCATTTTCTTAAAAATTTCACAAAAAATTCTACTGGAATTTTGATAAGGATGGCACTGAACAGATATCAGTTCTGGAAAAAGTGACACACCAATTTATATCTGTAGTAGATTTATTCAGACATTCAAAGTTGTGCAGGATGTGTCAATTCTCCATTGGGTAGGACAGCTCACAGCACTGCTGAATGTCAGGTAACCCCAGCCTCACCCATTAACTACTACTGACGATCGCTGTGATAATAAAAACCATGTTGATGTCAAAGGGTTAAAAAAACCTCACCTAGTAAGGTCTCATTCCTAACCTTAAAGTCTACAATTCTTATTGTTCATTCATTTAGTAAACGTTTACTTAGGACCTACTATGTGTAAGCCACTGTGCTTATGAAATGGTGAACTCAGTTAAAGTCTTTAAATAGAGGTCTTTTCTACTTCTAATCAGTTTTGAAATTTATATCTAGCAACTGAATTTACCCCACAGTATAGAATGGATAAATCCCTTTAATTACTAAACTGTGAGCTCCTCAAAATAGAAGTAATGTTTTACAGTATTCATTTTTGAATTACCAGTGTCTCCCCATATAGCAGATTCTCAAATAGATGTTTGGCAAATACTTTTAATAAACTTTAAGGTGAGTTTAATTCATTTAAAGGTTTAATCTTAAAATGTCCTTGGCCTCAGCCTTGGAACTTGCAAAAAATGATGATGGGTTTAAATGTTTATGAGGTAAACCTCCTTGGTGTTTCATGAAATTTAGGAGATCTTAAACCTCTTTTATTCTGTCCTGGAGTAAAATTCATAATACTCAATTTGCCAGTTTGTAACTTTACACTACAGTAGTTTAACATGGCTTTTAAACTGTATTTTTATCAATTTGAAACCTCAGGTATTTTGACATGCTAGGAGAAAATAATAAACTTGAGAGTTTTCCATAAGCTGTATGCAAGCAGAAAACCTCTGAGCTTTGCATTTTTATCATACTTACACAAGACACCATAAAAGCTCATAAAGGGTTACAGAGCAAAACTCTCAATGCTTACTTACAAGATATGACATAGAAAGAAACTACACATTTGTGGTAAAATAAGCTGTTCTAAAAATATACTACAAGGTTAATGTTATATTAAATGAAATGGGATATAAAGATACAAAAAAAATATGCTGACCAGTTTGGGCTTTGGTGGGAGAAGAAGGAAGATAAAGAAATAGAAATAAGTATTTATTTATATGAATATAAATATTCCAGTGAAATATTTTGGCATTATGGATGAAACAAAGGCTTTGAATATATAATTCTTGACCTTGAAGAACTTATAGTTTAACAGACAAGAAAAGTGTCAAAATGAGTATAATGAAAATAGAAAGTGATGAGGATATAAACATTTTATAATCCAAATGACTTTCAAGATGCAAATTAAATATGTTTTTTTCTGTAGCTTTCTCTGAATACAGTTTAACAACTACCAGAATTACCCCATTATTAGTCTTTGCATAGCATGTCATAACTGAATCTATTTCTATGCCAATCTCTATTACAGTTATTTGTTTATATGTCAGTTTTCTCTACTAGACTATAAGCTCTTCGTGGGCAGGGGTTGTGTTCATAAATATTTGTATCCTCACAAAGGGCCTGGCACATAGTAGGAACTTTTACAAATATTTTAAGAGCTAAATAGTATTGTACAAAATGTACAAAAATGAGACAACTGAACAATGAATAGCAAGATCCTAACTTTATAAGTAACAAACAAAGAGTACAGTAAATGGGGAGAGGGAAAGGAGGGAGGGACGGAGGGAGGGAAGAAAAGAGAGAGAGAGAGAGAGAGAGAGAAAGATCAATATAGGATGTAGCTGTCAGGCCAGGCTTGGGGAGTGGGTGAGAACTGAGGTCAGCGCTGAATATGTATGCAGGATCTCAGCAGAGGCAAGGAAGGAAAGTATCCTGGAAGTAGAACTGGTGTGATCAAGGTAGAGTTGCCAGAATTTCTGCTTCTAACTCTAGCAGCTAGTGGGGAAGACAAATAAGTAAATAGGCACTTATGACTCTTATTAATGCACCACTAATCTTACAGTCTTAAGAGTAATTTATGATTCTTCCTACCCTTTCATCTTTCATATCCTGGCAAATATCAAGTATGGTACTCTCAGCTCTTCATTTACAATATCTCTTAGATCTGTCAATAGCTCTACTGAAACTGTTGCACAGTTGCATAAAACATGCTTAAGCCTAGACTACTGGGTCACAGAGACCACCAAGCCTGCAAGATTTTAGCTGGTGACACTAGGCTATCCAAAGCCTTATGCTAGACTGGTGAAAACAACTAAGACTGGGTTTCTTAAAAATTCACTGCTAGAACTGGCCTTGGAATTAAGTATGGCAGAGACGGCAAGAGGGAGTCAGTAAGAGGAGGAGCTTCTGGAGACCAGGAAAAATGGGTTAGAGGTTAAGAACACATGCATTTGGAGTTACACTATCTAGGTTAGAAACCCGACTCCATTATTTGTTAGTTTGTATGACTTTTAAGTTATTTAACCTTTCTGCACCTCACATATGAAAAACAGGGATAATAATAGAACTAGATACAAGGCTGTTGTTAAGAGTTCAGTGAGTTAGTATGTGTAATTTGTGCAGTGCCTAGCACATTGTAAGTACTTGTTAAGTCATGGCCATTGCTGGGGTTAATATTTTCTAAACCATCATTATCATCTTTGGGGGATAAAAGGAGGAAAAACACCCAGAGGAAGTGAAAAAAGGAATATTCAGAGAGGCTGTAAGAGAACTGATAGAGGTTAGTAGGAATCAAAGAGAAGAGATAATTTAAAAAATATGTGGCAAGAAAAAAAGATATATGATACAAACAAGGACAAGAACACAAAATTCCACATAGGAATAAGATACTTTAGTGTAATAACCTCTCTAACGCTTTGTCTATAAATGTTCAAAATTAAACAGTATAACCCTGGGCATCACATGATTCAATAAGAATGTTCTGAGCTGAGGTTTCCTGGGAGAGCTCTATTGGTGTTACTCAGTAAAGATTATAGTGCTATATAAATGTGGGATTTGTTTTCAGCTCCCAGTTCAAGCTGGCAAACGACACTTCCCACAAAGGGGGAATTAAAGTTTCTCTCAGCCCTCCTTTCTCAGGACCACAACATGGAGAGGAAATATAGCTTTGAGCCGAAGAGCCACAGCGAGCATGTGGCCACCAGGGAGACCAATGAGAGTGAGCACTGCTGGCTGAGGCCGAGAGTTACAGCGTATGCGGCTATTCCTGGGGTTGACAAGCAAAGCTGGGTTAGTCTATTCAGCCCTCAAGAGAGACACAGACATACTCCTGCAGAGCTGACCACCTGGGGCAAGGACAATGTGACAGCCCACAGAAGACTTTAGACTGCAACAGAACTATTCCCTTAGTCACAACGGCAAGCCCTGGTTTATTCCTATTGTCGTGGCCTAATTATTAGCACTTTAATCCCATAAAGACAATAAATTAGATGTTCGCTTTGGATGGGTAGCATTAGTTTCTAACTAAGGAGGAATGGGAAACATTTTAGTCATATGACTTTGTATAATCATTTATTGTTTTTATTACAGTGAGTTCAATCACTCTTAAATCTTGAAAAATCCCAAATTCAAGATTTTTTTTTTTAAATAGATACCTAGATTGAGTGGATCGTGTAGAATGTATATTCTGGTGCCATGGTAAACAATATTAGAAAAATGACCCACCTTACTGAATTGTCTTAACAGGATTAAATTATAATCCTGAGTGCAATCATAACATAATAGTATAATTTAAAAATGTATCTATTGTAAACTCTTTATAAAATTTATTTAAAACCATTTTATTTAGAAAATGAAAACACAATGATGGGTCAGCACCCATGATGTCACTTCACTGCTCAGAAGCATTAAATAGCTTCCCACTGCCTATTAATTTAATTTTAAATGCCTCAGCCTGGCACCAAAGGCTTTGTAGGATACAGTTCAATCCCACTGTTTTTATTTTTAACTTCCACTATATCTCTTTACCTCAAAGTAACACATGAGTTGTTCCTGCTACTCTTTTTACCTCAACATTTCCTGATTTTGTTTGGAGAGGGGTAATATGAATAGCTGAAAACTCTCACCTTTCCAGATTCTCTGCAGCCAGGGTAGTAATTTGCAAAGTTCTGATCAATGAGTTGTAAACAGAAGTCTGCAGAGGAATATCTGGAAAGTTTTTTTTTTTTCTCCTTCTCTCAGTCCTTTCTTCCTGCTGGACTATAGACTGGTAGCTGGAGCTGTAGCCACCTTCTTGTGATCACAAGGCAACAAGCATGAGAAAAAGTCTCAGAAAATTACATAAATGTGACTTTGACCTTATAGAACTACTGAACCAACACCAGCAGCTGCTTACCTCCAGGCTTCTTGTTCTGTTTGAAATACAGAGCTCTATTTATTAAAGCTCCTATCAGTTAAGTTTACTTTTATATGCACCTGAAAAATTTCCTGATATATTTTCGCTCCACGTTCTTCTAGATGATAAATGTTATCTTCCCTTTCAATCTCCTCATCTGCCTTCAAACAGATGCAGAATCTCTCTCTTCTATGAGCCCCATAGCGTTTTTTGCTTCTTATTACACTTAGAGTGTTTGACTTGATTTTTGCATATTTGTCTAATCTCTTCTATTACTGTGTTCACTTTTCTGGTGTAAGAATAGTGTTTTACTTATTTGCTTTATATACAGCAGGCTTCTAAATATTTTTCTGATCTGATTTAGACTAAGTTTACTACACTATGGTACCCATGCTTATAAACAATTCTAAGCGATATGAATGATGTAAAAGCTGTGCACCTAACAAATCAAACCCTGTTTCTGCTGCCCTCCCAGATACCTCCTCACAGCGTAAACCAAGCATAATTACATGTGGCTGCTGGATGAATTAAAAACACTTCTTTCAGCTCAGTTTGAATATATGTTCCAGAAGCTGAAAAGTCTGAAATCTTATTCTAGACCTGTCTCCAACTACCCTATGATACAAAATCATATTAAAAAAACCCCACAAACCCCAAAACTACATATGTCAGTGAGCCTAAATTTTTATAAAAGTATAAGTTGATAAACTGATTAATTCTGTTATTAATGAGCCAGGATGCACTGACATCTATAGATTCCATCAAGAAAACTTACCCACAGGTTAATAAAGGTATGCCCATGCTGCATATTTCTTGATACACCTGCTAATTAATACCTCAAAAGTATTCAATTTTCAAAGGCCTGAACTCCTCAGGATAAACTAATTATATTTTAATTCAGTTTTTACAATCCCTAACATGAATCCCTAAGGGATTCATTTATTCCAACATTATCACACTTTGCATTAAATAAACTGAGTCTACATTAGTTCTTCCTTAACAATTTTGTTACTAAACTCTCTAAATAAGCTTTTTCTGAGATAGTTTCATCTGTTGTACAATCTATGAATGAAAACACTAGGAGAGCATTCATCTAACACCAAGGGCAGTGGATTTCAAGACTATTTAGTTGTCCAACCCTTACTTCAAATGAAATATATGAACCAGACCTGCTCAGGTTCAAGCTGGGGTGAGTATAGTGAACATAGTCTTTCCCTTGCCCCTTGCTTCCATCTTACCCATAACCAAAATCAGCAATTCCTGAGGCACCTCTTCTTACTACCAGGGCCATAGCATTTTGAAAATCAATGCTCTAGGTATACATATTATAAAGATTTATGATGCAAATATAGAAATATTTTCATAAATACCATTTTGGCAAAAATAGGATTCTTGCCAGTTTTAAGACATAATATATTAGACCTAACTCAGTTCCTTCTGTAAAATCAAGAACCAATAAATGCTTAATGTTGTTAATGATGATGCTACAATAATAAAAAGTACCTTGGAGATGTCTGATTTCTGGTCTTAAATACAAGAAGCTTGGAAGTTGTCACTCTCATGCCCACAGCAAGAAAAAATCTGAACAAACTGAAAACCAGCAGCTCTCAGACCCATCAGAGCATTGAGGTCATAGGGCTGCTGCCTGAAAAACTGTAGAAACGATAGGCAGAAACAGAGAATCACAACTTACTAGAACAGAAGGCTGGGAATAAGTACTTCCACAGGAATGAGACCTAGAGAAGAAAACCCTGAACTGTAATGACAAACTGCTAGAAGCTCAGTGTGGACAAGTTTTGAGATTACAAAACTCCAAGGGGGCACAGTCTTAGGGATAGGAAGACTCAACGTTGCTAAGATTTCAGTTCTTTCCAACTTGATCTGAAGATTCAATGCAATTCCAACAAAAATCTTAGCAAATTATTTTGTGGCTATCGACCAACTTATTCTAAACTTTATATGGAAAGGGAAAAGATCTAGAATAGCCAACGCAGTCTTAAAGGAGACGAAAAAGTCAGAGGACTGATACTACTTGTTATGGGCTGAACTGTGTTTCCCCCCAAATTTTATATGTTGAAAATTTATATTTGAAGCCCTAACCCCCTAAATTTATATGCTGAAGTCCTAACCCTCAGTACCTCAGAATGTAACTGTATATGGAGATAAAGTCTTTAAAGAGGTAATTAAGTTAAAATGAGTTTTTAGGGTGGCCCCTAATCCAATATGATTGGTGTCCTTATAAGAAGAAGAAATTTGGACACAGACATGCATACATACAAAGGGAAGACCATGCGAAGACACAGAGAGAAGAGGGCAAGCCATAAGCTAAAGAAAGAGGCCTTGGAAGAAATCAGCCCTGATGACACCTTGATCTTGGATTTCTGGTCTCCAGAACTGTGAGAAAATAAAATTTCCATTGTTTAAGCCACCGAGTCTATGGTATTTGCCATGGAAGCTCTAGTAAACTACCTGACTTTAAGACTTAGTACCTGACTTCAAAACACACTACCTGACTTCAAGACTTACTATTAAGCTATAGTAATCAAGACAGTGTGGTACTGGTCAAAGAAAAGACAAGTAGACCAACAGAACAAACTAGAGAGCCCAGAAATAGACCCATACAAATGTAGTCAACTGATCTTTGACAAAGGGGAAAACACAATTCAATGGAGAAAGGATAGTCTTTCTAACAAATGGTGTTGGAACAAATGTATATCCACATGCAAAAAAGTGAATCTAGACATAACATCTTACACCCTTTACAAAAAGTAACTCAAAATGAATCACAGACCTAAATGTAAAATGCAAAGCTATACAACCCTAGAAGATATTGTAGAAGAAAATTCAGGTGACATTGGGTTTGGCAATGACTCTTAAAATACAACTTCAAAAACATGATCCATGAAAGAAAAAAACTGAGAAGTTGGATTTCATTAAAATGAAAACCTTCTATTCTGAGAAAGATACTGTTAAAAGAATGAAGACAAGCCAGAGATTGAGAGAAAATCTTTGCAAAACGCCTATCTGATAAAGGATTGGTACAAAAACATACAAAACACTCTTAAAATTCAACTTACTGAAAACAACCTAATTAAAAACTGGGGAAAAGTTCTAAACAGATACTTCCCCAAAGAAGACATACAGATGGGAAATAAGCAAATGAAAAGATGCTCAACGTTATATGTCATCAGGTCATTGTAAATTACAACAATGAGATACTACTATTGATACATACCTATTAAAATGGCTAAAATCCTAAACACTGATAACACCAATGCTGGTGAGGATGCAAAACTCTCATGCATTGCTGGTGGGAATGCAAAATAGTACAGCCACTTTGGAAGGCAGTTGGGCAGTTTCTTATAAAATAAACATTTTCGTACCATATAATCTGGCAATTGTGCTCCTTAGTATTTATCCAAATGAGCTGAAAATTTATATACAGACAAAAACTTGGACAGGAATGTTTACAGCACCTTTACTCATACCTGCTAAAACTTGGAAGCAACCAATATACTCTTCAAAAGGTATGGATAAACAAACTGTGGTATACCCATACAATGGAATATTATTTAGTGATAAAAAGAAATGAGCTATGGAGGCACCTTAAATGCATACTGCCAAGTGAAAGAAGCCAATCTGAAAGGCTACGTCCTATATGATTCCAACTATATGACATTCTGGAAAAGGTAATCTATGGATACAGTAAAAAGATCAGTGATTGCCACGGATTTCAGAGAAGGAAGGGGTGAATAGCTGGAGAACAGGGGATTTTTAGAATAGTTGGACTGTTCTGTATGACTAGTGGATACATGTCATTGTACATTTGTCAAAACCCATAGAATGTCTAACTCAAAGAGTAAATCCTAATGTAAACTGTGAATTTTAGTTAATAGTAACATATCAATATTGGCTCACCAATTGTAACAAATGTATATCACTTAGGCAAGATATTAATCATAGGGGAAACTGGGTGAGGGCATGAGGGGATTCATGGGAACTCTGTACTTTCCCCTCAAATTTTCTGTAAACCTAAAACTGCTCCAAAAAACGTACATTAATTAAAAAAAAAAAGTATCTTCCATCAGTTTTAAGTATTACATTCCTTTCTTGTTTATTTTTATTTATTTTTAATTTACTTTTTATTTTTTATTGGGGTACAGTTGATTTACAATGTTGTATTAGTTTCAGGTGTACAGAAAAGTAGTTCAGTTATATATATACACATATATCCACTCTTTTTCAGATTGTTTTCCCATATAGGTTATTACAGAATATTGAGTAGAGTTCCCTGTGCTATTCACTAACACACTGCCATAAGCTTAAGATCTATTTGCAGATTATAATGGCAGTAGATATTTTCAGGAAACTCCCTGAACTGTGGAAAAAAATTAGAGTTTATTTTAAATTTTAATATCCTACATAATATAAAGCAGAGGTCTTTAAGACTGGGAAACAATCGATCAAACATTTAGAGAAGAGCTAACACCCATCTTTCTCAAACTCTTCCAAAAAACTGCAGAGGAAGGAACACTCCCAAACTCCCTCTATAAGGCCACCATCACCCTGATACCAAAACCAGAAAAAGATACTACAAAAAAAGAAAGTTACTGAAAAATATCACTGACGAATATAGATGCAAAAATCCTCAACAGAACACTAGCAAACAGAATCCAACAACACATTAAAAGGTTCATACACCATGATCAAGTGAAATTTATCCCAGGGATGCAAGGATTCTTCAATATACACAAATCAAACAATGTAATACACCATATTAACAAATTGAAGAATAAAAACCATATGATCATCTCAGTAGATGCAGGAAAAGCTTTGACAAAATTCAACACCCATTTATGAAAAAAACTCTCCAGAAAGTGGGCATAGAGGGAACCTACCTCAACATAATAAAGGCCATATACGACAAACCCACAGCAAACATCATTCTCAATGGTGAAAAACTGAAAGCATTTCCTCTAAGATCAGTAACAAGACAAGGATGTCCACTCTCGTCACTATTATTCAACATAGTTTTGGAAGTCCTAGCCATGGCAATCGGAGAAGAAAAAGAAATAAAAGGAATACAAATTGGAAAAGAAGAAGTAAAACTGTCACTGTTCACACATGACATGATACTATACATAGAGAATCCTAAAGATGCCACCAGAAAACGACTAGAACTAATCAATGAATTTGGTAAAGTTGCAGGATACAAAATTAATGCACAGAAATCTCTTGCATTCCTATACACTAATGATGAAAAATCTGAAAGAGAAATTAAGGAAACACTCTCATTTACCATTGCAACGAAAAAGAATAAAATACCTAGGAATAGCAGGCTTCCCTGGTGGCGCAGTGGTTGAGAGTCTGCCTGCCGATGCAGGGGACACGGGTTCGTGCCCCGGTCCGGGAAGATCCCACATGCCGCGATGCGGCTGGGCCCGTGAGCCATGGCCGCTGAGCCTGCGCAACCGGAGCCTGTGCTCCGCAACGGGAGAGGCCACAACAGTGAGAGGCCCACGTACCACAAAAAAACCCCCAAAACAACAAAAAAAAACCCCTAGGAATAAACCTACCTAGGGAGACAAAAGACCTGTATGCAGAAATCTAAAAGACACTGATGAAAGAAATTAAAGATGATACAGACAGATGGAGAGATATAACATGTTCTTGGATTGGAAGAATCAATATTGTGAAAATGACTATACTACCCAAAGCAATCTACAGATTCAATGCAATCCCTATCAAATTACCAATGGCATTTTTCACAGAACTAGAACAAAAAATCTTAAAATGTGTATGGAGACACAAAAGACCCCAAATAGCCAAAGCAGTCTTGAGGGAAAAAAACGGAGCTGGAGGAATCAGACTCCCTGACTTCAGACTATACTATAAAGCTACAGTAATCAAGACAATATGGTACTAGCACAAAAACAGAAATATAGATCAATGGAACAAGATAGGAAGCCCAGAGATAAACCCACGCACATATGGTCAACTAATCTATGACAAAGGAGGCAAGGATATACAATGGAGAAAAGACAGTCTCTTCAATAAGTGGTGCTGGGAAAACTGGACAGCTACATTTAAAAGAATGAAATTAGAACACTCCCTAACACGATGCACAAAAATAAACACAAAATGGATTAGAGACCTAAATGTAAGGCTGGACACTATAAAACTATTAGAGGAAAACATAGGAAGAACACTCTCTGACATAAATCACAGCAAGATTTTTTATGGTTCACCTCCTAGAGTAATGGAAATAAAAACAAAAATAAACAAATGGGACCTAATGAAACTTCAAAGCTTTTGCAAAGCAAAGGAAACTACAAACAAGACGAACAGACAACTCTCAGAATGGGAGAAAATATTTGCAAACGAATCAACGGACAAATGACTAATCTCCAAAATATAAAAACAGCTCATGCAGCTCAATATTCAAAAAATAAACAACTCAATCCCCAAATGGGCAGAAGACCTAAATAGACATTTCTCCAAAGAAGACATACAGATGGCCAAGAAGCACATGTAAAGCTGCTCAACATCACTAATTATTAGAGAAATGCAAATGAAAACTACAATGAGGTATCACCTCACACCAGTTAGAATGGGCATCATTAGAAAATCTACAAACAGCAAATGCTGGAGAGGGTGTGGAGAAGAGGGAACCCTCTTGCACTGTTGGTAGGAATGTAAATTGATAGAGCCACTATGGAGAACAATATGGAGGTTCCTTAAAAAACTAAAAATAGAACTACCATACCACCCAGCAAGCCCACTACTGGGCATATACCCAGAGAAAACCATAATTGAAAAAGACACATGCACCCCAGTGTTCACTGCAGCACTATTTAAAATAGCCAGGTCATGGAAGCAACCTAAATGCCCATTGACAGATGAACGGATAAAGATGTGGTACATATATACAATGGAATGTTACTCAGCCATAAAAAGGAACGAAATTGGGTCACTTGTAGAGACATGAATGGACCTAGAGACTGCCATACAGAGTGAAGTAAGTCAGAAAGAGAAAAACAAATGTATATTAACGCATGTATGTGGAACGTAGAAAAACGGTACAGATGAACCAGTTTGCAGGGCAGAAATTAAGACACAGATGTAGAGAACAAACGTATGGACACCAAGGGGGGAAAAGCAGTGGTGGTGGGGGTGGTGGTGTGATGAATTGGGCGATTGGGATTGACATGTATACACTGATGTATATAAAATGGATGACTAATAAGAGCCTGCTGTATGAAAAACAAAAACAAAAACAAAACTGGGAAACGCATGTCCTTTGGGTTTTTCTTTTTTTAAACATCTTTATTGGAGTATAATTGCTTTACAGTGTTGTGTTAGTTTCTGCTGTATAACAAAGTGAATCAGCTATACATATACACATATCCCCATATCTCCTCCCTCTTGCGCCTCCCTCCCACCCTCCCTATCCCACCCCTCTAGGTGGTCACAAAGCACTGAGCTTATCTGTGCTATGTGGCTATGTGGCTGC
The DNA here is from genome assembly GCF_937001465.1 of Orcinus orca. Classification (NCBI taxonomy): domain Eukaryota; kingdom Metazoa; phylum Chordata; class Mammalia; order Artiodactyla; family Delphinidae; genus Orcinus; species Orcinus orca. The sequence continues at coordinate 26,524,867 of NC_064566.1, forward strand.
TTCCAACTAGCTATCTATTTTACATTTGGTAGTATATATAAGTCCATGACACTCTGTCACTTTGTCCCAGCTTACCCTTCCCCCTCCCCGTGTCCTCAAGTCCATTCTCTATATCTGCATCTTTATTCCTGTCCTGCCCCTTGTTTCTTCAGAAGAATTTTTTTTGTTTTTTTGTTTTTTTTGGATTCCATATATTTGTGTTAGCATACGGTATTTGTTTTTCTCTTTCGATTTACTTCACCCTGTATGACAGACTCTAGTCCATCCACCTCCTACAAATAACTCAGTTTTGTTTCTTTTTATGGCTGAGTAATATTCCATTGTATACATGTGCCACATCTTCTTTATCCATTCGTCTGTTGATGGACACTTAGGTTGCTTCCATGTCCTGGCTGCTGTAAATAGAGCTGCAATGAACATTATGTTTCATGACTCTTTTTGAATTATGGTTTTCTCAGGGTATATGCCCAGCAGTGGGATTGCTGGGCCGCATTGTAGTTCTATTTTTAGTTTTTAAAGGAACCTCCACACTGTTCTCCATAGTGGCTGTATCAATTTTGAAAAACTGAAACCATTTCCTGTAACGTCAGGAACAAGACAAGGTTGTCCACTCTCACCACAATTATTCAACATAGTTTTGGAAGTTTTAGTCCTTTGGGTTTTACAAAGACTTTCCAGTGGTATATGGGTATGGATAGTTTTCAAAGAATTCAATTTTGAGACCTTCAACTTTCATAGTTAATATCTCTTAAAATTAATCTCTTAAAATTAAAATTGAAAATGTACCTACAGTCTGCGGTTCTACATTTCTCACATTGAACTTGACAAAAGGAGGGCATGGCTCTAACCTACCCTGGATCTTAGTGTGGTGCACTGCTCTTAGGGAAGTGTCCCATGACTGGAGAATAAAAGCAAACTAATGGGGGCTTGCACCTTGTTTCATATTAACCAGTGGACAATCTCATGGCAATGAAAAGTGAGGAGACTGTTTCAGAAACACGTTTACTGGAATGAAAAAATGAAGTCTAGACTTCTCATGAATTCGACAATGACTGCCAATTAGGCTATAGCATGGCCCTTTTCTGTAAATTGAATAAGCTAAATCTTTACTTCACTTTTTTTTTTTTTTTGCGATACGCGGGCCTCTCACTGGTGTGGCCTCTCCCGTTGCGGAGCACAGGCTCCGGACGTGCAGGCTCAGCGGCCATGGCTCACGGGCCTAGCCGCTCCGCGGCATGTGGGATCTTCCCGGACCAGAGCATGAACCCATGTCCCTTGCATCGGCAGGCGGACTCTCAGCCACTGCGCCACCAGGGAAGACCCTACTTCACGGTTTTGATGAAAATATTTTTAAAGCATGTATTTAATAGGTCAGAAATTATACCTTTTGTCACTATTTACACTTATAATGAAAAGTTTTATATGTCAATTTAAAAATGTGTGTGGAGCATATGGTTTAAAAAAATTATTTCAGAGAGTACTCGAACAGAAAACACATGAACCAAGAGATCCTTTCCATGCCACTGCATATTACCTCACTTTTTACACTTCTTATTCTGTTTCCTTTGTTCTTGGGCAAATTCAAGTTACTCAATGCCCCACTTAATACGATCATTTCAGACTGAATTATTTCTAAGTCTTTCTTTGAGGATATGCCCAATTTCATGAATATGTTCTCCCTTCAATCTAAAAGCAATATTATATTTCTATCTATCACTTGGATTTGTAAACTTCTAAAGCTAGTATTTACCTCTAAATATGTAGTTACTTAAACAGAAGTAATGAAATTAGGCATATTAGTATTCAGGTAACTCTTTTAGTCAAGCTGTTCTTTAGTAAATATATATAAGAACAATGATACTGAATAAAACTTGCTAAAGGTAGCCCTAACCTGAAAGCTACAAAGAGGGCTGTGCCCTTGGAGTCTGTTATGGGTTGAACTGGAGCTTAGCAATTCACTTGATTTGTTACCCTGGGCAAGTGACTTGACCTCTGTAAGCCTTCTCATCCTACTCTGAGGGCTAGTTGTGGGGATTAAGTGAGATAATGCAGTTATAATGTCTGACTCTATTAAGCACTCAATAAATGATAGCAATAAATGATCTCATTATTATTATTATTATTACTAGTATAAGCTTCCAAATTCACTCACTCCTGTACGTAATTTAAATAGAACAGGGGAGAAAATAGATAAATTGAGATAAACTGAGACATACAAACTTACTAATCTAAGAATATTTACTGAGCACCTTATCATGTGTCAGACTGTTCTAAGCAGAACAGAATAAGGACAAATCTTTATTCCTGTGAAGCTCATATTCTAGTATAGGAAGATAGAAGATGAACATAATAAATAAGAACTTTATAAACAAACAACCATATCCAAAAATGGGCGTAAGACCTAAATAGACATTTCTCCAAAGTGGACATACAGATTGCCAGCAAACACATGAAAAGATGCTCAACATCACTAATCATTAGAGAAATGCAAATCAAAACCACAATGAGGTATCACCTCACACCAGTCAGAATGGCCATCATCAAAAAATCTACAAACAATAAATGCTGGAGAGGGTGTAGAGAAAAGGGAACCCTTTTACACTGTTGGTGGAAATGTAAATTGATACAGCCACTATGGAGAACAGTATGGAGGTTCCTTAAAAAACTAAAAATAGAACTACCACATGACCCAGTAATCCCACTACTGGGCATATACCCTGAGAAAACCATAATTCAAAAAGAGTCATGTACCATAATGTTCACTGCAGCACTATTTACAATTGCCAGGACATGGAAGCAACCTATATGTCCATCAACAGATGAATGGATAAAGAAGATGTGGCACTTATATACAATGGAATGTTACTCAGCCATAAAAAGAAACGAAATTGAGTTACTTGTAGTGAGGTGGATGGACCTAGAATCTGTCATACAAAGTGAAGTAAGTCAGAAAGAGAAAAACAAATACTGTAGGCTAATGCACATGTATGGAATTGAAAAAAAAGGTACTGATGGACCCAGTGGCTGGCAGGAATAAAGACGTAGATGTAGAGAATAATGGGCTTGAGGACATGTCAGGGGAAGGGGAAGCTGGGACAAAGAGAGAGTAGCATTGACATGTATACACAACCAAATGTAAAGTGGATGGCTAGTGGGACGCTGCTGCATAGCACAGAGAGATCAGCTTGATGCTTTGTGATGACCTAGAGGGGTGGGATAGGGAGGGTGGGAGGGAGAGGACATAGGGATATATGTATACACATAGCTGATTCACATTGTTGTACAGCAGAAACTAACATAATATTGTAAAGGAATTATACTCCAATAAAGATATTATAAAAGAAGAAACTTATGTAGCATATTAGCAGGTGATAGGTGCTATGGGAAAACATGGAGCAGACTAAGAGTGATTGGGAATGGCAGAATGGGGGTAAACTGTGACTTTGAAATGGATGGCCAGGAAAACTTCATTAAGAAGGTGATGTTTTAATATTTGAAGGGGTGAGGAAGGTAGCTATGAAAAGATCTGAGAGGCAAAGGGAACAGCGAAGGCCCTGAGGCTTGGCATGTTCAAGGAAGAGCAGTGTGGCTGAATCACAGCAGATTGTGGGAGAGGAATAAAAGATGAGATCTGAGAGTTAAGGCAGCCGGGTCAATAGGGTCTTCGTGGTCACTAAAGGACTTCTCAGTGAGATGGAGAATTGATGGGGAGTTTTGAGCAGATAAATGACATGATCTGTTTTATGTTTTAAAAGACTCATCCTTCTGACTGCAGTAAAAAAAAAAAAGAACAAATTGAAGGAGGTCAGGGTTAAAAGCAGGTATCTAGTTGGGAGGCTATTCCAATAGTCCAGGCAAAACATGATGATGGTTTGGACTGAATGGTAGCACGGGAGTTGGTGAAAACTGGTTTAATTATGAATACATTTCAAAGGCAGAGTCAACAGGATTTTCTGTCAGATTGGATGTCGGGCAAATACTGATTGTTTTATTTAAGGATGGAAAAAAAATCTTATTGTAACCACCTGAAAAAGATTATATGACTATAGTGTTTTCAGAGAGGTGAGACTTCTATAACTTCCACAGTATAAGTACCTGAGAGGTAAGATGAGAACAGAAACCATGTGTAGTGTTTGCATTTCCCACAGTGCTTACATCATAACTTTAACATTACATATGTTTAATAAATATATATATTTAAAAAGTTTAAATGAATTAATTGCTATATCATGCTACATTCTTTTGACTCTTGGGGGCAAGAACTCTGTCCATTTAATCTGTAACAATCTCTTCCCTCCCCTGTCCTCATTCTTCACTGCTATTTGACTGTGATGATTTTTCTGGCTTGCAAAGAATTTATAAGCTAAGGAAACCAGATGGATAAACGACTACCTTTTTGTAGGATTAGCAATAAAATAGGAAAAAGGGGGTTATAGCAATTACTAACCATTTAGCTTCAGTAATTTTCAAAGCTTCAGTACTGCCACATCATCACAAATACACCTCTAGCACCTAGCATAGCTTACACTCCCAGGTGTTTTTATTTTTTTTAAAGGAACATATTTCATTTTATTTTTTTAATTTTTTTAAACATCTTTATTGGAGTATAATTGCTTTACAATGGTGTGTTAGTTTCTGCTTTATAACAAAGTGAATCAGTTATACATATACATATATCCCCATACCTCTTCCCTCTTGCATCTCCCTCCCTCCCTCCCACCCTCCCTATACCACCTCTCTAGGTGGTCACAAAGCACTGAGCTGATCTCCCTGTGCTATGCAGCAGTGTCCCACTAGTCATCCATTTTACGTTTGGCATGACACTCTCTCACTTTGTCCCAGCTTCCCCTTCCCCTTCCCCATATCCTCAAGTCCATTCTCTAGTAGGTCTGCGTCTTTATTCCCATCTTGCCCCTAGGCTCTGCATGACCATTCTTTTTTTGTTTTTTAGATTCCATATATATGCGTTAGCATACGGTATTTATTTTTCTCTTTCTGACTTACTTCACTCTGTATGACAGACTCTAGGTCCATCCACCTCACTACAAATAACTCAATTTCGTTTCTCTTTATGGCTAAGTAATATTCCATTGTATATATGTGTCACATTGTCTTTATCCATTCATCTGTTGATGGACACTTAGGTTACTTCCATGTCCTGGCTCTTGTAAATAGAGCTGCAATGAACATTTTGGTACATGACTCTTTTTGTATTATGGTTTTCTCAGGGTATATGCCCAGTAGTGGGATTGCTGGGTCATATGGTAGTTATATTTTTAGTGTTTTTAGGAACCTCCATACTGTTCTCCATAGTGGCTGTATCAATTTACATTCCCACCAACAGTGCAAGAGGGTTCCCTTTTCTCCACACCCTCTCCAGCATTTATTGTTTGTAGATTTTTTGATGATGGCCATTCTGACTGGTGGGAGATGATATCTCATTGTAGTTTTGATTTGCATTTCTCTAATGATTAATGATGTTGAGCACTCTTTCATGTGTTTGTTGGCAATCTGTATATCTTCTTTGGAGAAATGTCTATTTAGGTCTTCTGCCCATTTTTGGATTGGGTTGTTTGTTTTTTTGATATTGAGCTGCATGAACTGCTTGTAAATTTTGGAGATTAATCCTTTGTCGGTTGCTTCATTTGCAAATATTTTCTCCCATTCTGAGGGTTGTCTTTTCGTCTTGTTTATGGTTTCCTTTGCAGTGCAAAAGCTTTTAAGTTTCATTAGGTCCAATTTGTTTATTTTTGTTTTTATTTCTATTTCTCTAGGAGGTGGGTCAAAAAGGATCCTGCTGTGATTTATGTCATAGAGAACCCCAGTCCTCTCCCTGGGATCTGACCTCTGAAGCCCGAGCCTCAGCTCCCAGCCCCCACCTGCCCTGGCGGGTGAGCAGACAAACCTCTCTGGCTGGTGCATGCTGGTCGGCACTGATCCTCTGTGCAGGAATCTCTCTGCTTTGCCCTCCGCACCCATGTTGCTGCGCTCTACTCTGTGGCTCCGAAGTTCCCCCCCTCTGCCACCTGCAGTCTCTGCCCGTGAAGGGCCTTCCTAGTATGTGGAACCCTTTCCTCCTTCATAGCTCCTTCCCAGAGGTACAGGTCCTGTTCCTATTCTTTCGTCTCTGTTTTTTGTTTTTTCTTTTGCTCTACCCAGGTATGTGGGGAGTTTCTTGCCTTTTGGGAGGTCTGAGGTCTTCTGCCAGCATTCAGTACGTGTTCTGTAGGAGTTGTTCCACATGTAGATGTATTTCTGATGTATTTGTGGGGAGAAAGGTGATCTCCACATCTTACTCTTCTGCCATCTTGAAGCTCCTCTCCCAGGTTTGTTTTTTTTTTAAACTAGGTTCTAGAAATCTCAATTGATGAAAACATTGTTACTGATATCATATAAATAAGTAACATTCCATTTGATTTAGTAATACAAGCACAATGTTAATTCAGTTCATAAATGTAAAATTAAATTGTTTCGGAATTCTTGTTCCTGAATAAATCATGTTTAATTTGTGAGTGTCTTCACGTTTGAGAGAAGAACCATGCCCTGGCGTTTTTCAAATAGGCCTTATGTGAAGACCCCAGTGCTGTAGGGAATAATGTTTTAGCTCCAATTATTTCCAATTCTAAAATGTATAACTGGCAAAATGAAGAAAAATGGTTGGTGTAGGTCAAGCTAAAAAGGTAACTCATATTAACAGTCTAATAAATGACTTTCCATATCAAGTGTTTTGGCATAGCTTTCCAAATATACTCATAATATAGATTTCTATTTAAATTAGATAGAAATACATGTTTCCCATTTTCTATCTTTTATTACAGAAAATGTGTCAACTACAGACACGGTGATGACTGACAACATCACACTTAAAGGTTTTCCTATTAAAATGTCAAGAGCATGCAAGCAATTTAACACACCAACTCAGAGGCAATTTTTTCCCATATTTAGTGAGTGAAGAATATATCTTCAATACTTTGGTATGAATCCATTATTAAATAAAGTGCCCTACAATGTTGAAAATGTTCTAAAAGGTTAAATAATGTTCTATTAAATGCTCTATTAAATAAAAGTTTCAGGAGGTTCTAACCAGATCTGGTATTGTTTATTGACATTAAAAAACAATACCAGTGGGGCTTCCCTGGTGGCGCAGTGGTTGAGAGTCCGCCTGGCGATGCAGGGGACACGGGTTCATGCCCCGGTCCTGGAGGATCCCATATGCCGCGGAGTGGCTGGGCCCGTGAACCACGGCCGCTGAGCCTGCGTGTCCGGAGCCTGTGCTCCACACGGGAGAGGCCACAACGGTAAGAGGCCCGCGTACCGTAAAAAAAAAAACCAAAAAAAACCAAACCCAATACCAGTGACTTTACTTTCGCCAGTGCAGTAAACAGACTGATGGATTGCTAATGGTATCATCCATGCTGGATATCTCTAAAAATCATACTTTGCTTTGTTTTTATGGTCATATACTACATTTCTTATATCAAAGGCAATCTTAAATAATAAGTTGTAGTATAATAGCATCTCTAAGAACTCCTTCGCCAGTCCCATTAGTGTAACAATGATCTAATTAGCATTTCATTAGATACGTAATCAAAAGAAGCAAGAAGTAAGTACTAGCATATTATATTGCATAGTAGAAATTCCAAACATATTTGGCATGTCTAAACATTTATTTCTAGGTGTTTTCTTTTTAATAATTCATATCTAAAGTTTTGATAATTAAAGTAGTAGAGTTTGTTATGGATGACCGATAATGGGATTAGAGCTTATGGATCAAAAACATGGCATGTGAGATCTCATCAAAAACTACTGTCACATCATGATAGTTTTATTAATTTTTGGGTTTTACTCATCCACACTTAACAGAATATCACCAGTTCATATGAAAGCCATTTGGGAGCATGTTATTAGAATTGCATAGTAAATGAACTGTTCATGTGATGGCTGTTTTATTGAATTATTACTTTTAACTCACATGTGCTCAATAACAGTCATATCTGAGGAGTTACATGTAGATTTTCCACAGTAACAGAATAAACACCATTTATAACAAATGCCTTACGACAAAATCCCCTTTCAACAAAAGACTTCAAAGTCCCAAATGATGGCATGCATTTTTTAAAAAGAACTGATACAACTTCAATGTAACAGAACAACTGTAAAGTCCTTTAGAAACTGCTGTAACAGAGAAGACCTTTTTTTTTTTGTGGTACGCGGGCCTCTCACTGTTGTGGCCTCTCCCGTTGCGAAGCACAGGCTCTGGACACGCAGGCTCAGCGGCCATGGCTCACAGGCCCAGCCGCTCCACGGCATATAGGATCTTCTCGGACCGGGGCACGAACCCGTGTCCCCTGCATCGGTAGGCGGACGCTCAACCACTGCACCACCAGGGAAGCCCAAGAAGCCCTTTATTGAATCATGCTATGAGTACAGAGTACACTCATGTTGGCTCCATTGTCATTAATTACTTAAAACTGGGTCCAGCTGAGTAGGCTGGCGAAGGCCATGGAGTGACCTATAGAGCTATCCAGAGGTTTTCCAATCACTGAGACATAGAGTGCACTATTTACAGTCATCAGCCTCATCCCTGCTGCCTCAACCCCTTCACCTACCTTCTATGGTCTCCCCAGAAAAACAAAAATGAATATTACACAGCTAACAGCCAGTCCCTGCTTAAAAAATAAAATTCTTGGTAGGAGTGAGAGAATGGTAATACTGTAGCAGACCTAGAGCTTGATAACCTACCTTAGCTGAAAGCAGCTACACCATAAGTCTCGTGACTACTTCAGAGGTTCATGGATTTCTGTATGTAGCACAGTCAGGAAAGAAAAGTGCTTTTCACAGTCACTTCACAAGTAAGTCTAGCTGTTGCTTTCTGTTTTGAGATGCTGCAGCCATTATTCACTAGGGAGCTCAACGTGCCATTAGAAAGGCTGTTGTTAGGATCTGTGTTTTGGGGAATCTATGTTTAGTTATTTGCATCTAAATATGCATATGCATCTGTGGGAGTTATGAGGTGCTAGCCTAGGCTAGACTACATTTTTGTTATGTGCCTTTTAGTCCAACTGAAAGAACGTAGGAAAGTGGGAAAATATCTTGTTTACAAAGGCATAACGTTTATACTGTATTAAGTCTCTAAAATCATCTATAATGCATGATATCTACTTTTTAAAAACAACTTTAGGGCTTCCCTGGTGGCGCAATGGTTGAGAGTCCGCCTGCCGATGCAGGGGACACGGGTTCGTGCCCCGGTTTGGGAGGATCCCACATGCCACAGAGCGGCTGGGCCCGTGAGCCATGGCCCCTGAGCCTGCGCGTCCGGAGCCTGTGCTCCGCAACGGGAGAAGCCACAACAGTGAGAGGCCCGCGTAATGCAAAAAAAAAAAACTTAAAAACAAAAAACAACTTTATTTATTTTTGGCTCTGTTGGGTCTTCATTGTTGTGCGTGGGCTTCCTCTAGTTGTGGCGAGCAGGGGGGCTACCCTTTGTTGCAGTGCACGGGCTTCTCATTGTGGTGGCTTCTCTTGTTGCGGAGCACGGGCTCTAGGCACACGGGCTTCAGTAGTTCTGGACCAGGGCCTGAACCCATGTCCCCTGCATTGGCAGGCGGATTCTTAACCTGAGCCACCAGGGAAGCCCATGATATTTACTTTTAATGACTGAAAGTGTGTGATGTTTCTTCCAGTTGTTTAAGTAATATAAAATGAATACTTATATACTTCCCATTATAAATCTTAAATACTTTCTGATGGCACTAGGCCAGTTAAAATGATTTCTACTTTTAACCTTGCATGTTAGATGAGCTATAAAATTCATGTTTTAAGCTCTGTTCTGTAGTGTAGGGACACATTAACAATTTTTTTTTCTCAAAAATCTTCTAAGTGGACAGTTTGGGATTCAATGTGTAAATGTGTAAGCAAAGAAACCATTCAGCTAACTTTACGGTTTTATTTTGAAAATTAGGCTGATGTGTAAGAAAACCAAGGCCCTTTACTTTCTACTTGAAATCTTTAATTACAAGCATTATACATTTGAAAGGCATCCTAAATTAGGTATTATCTTAGCCCTACCTTTATTTACTTTTACATAATTATCCTGATGAGAAATATAATTATAACATTATACAAAATTACTAACCCATTTTTTAAAAAAATGTTTCCTATGTGATAAACACATTACATATGAATTAGGGCAATAAATCTCCAACTAAAATAGCTAGGAGTTAATTAAAAAGTGGGAACTACAATTCCTATTTCTTGGTTAGGAAGAAAGTAACCTTGTGCGAAACAGTGATTTTTGGGAAATATTTTATGAATAAAATTTCAAGATACAATTACAACTTTATAAATGATATAAAAATGGCTAGTTTTAAAAAATGGCTATATTAATGCCCATTTTAGAGGAAAAAAAGACAACCTCGAGAAACATGACTTTTGACACCAATGGAAAAAGCAAAAGGCTTTCTTTGCTCGAATTTTTCACTTTGTATTATTGTGAAGTGTCATTGAGACAGAATCACAATGTGACATTTTTGTCCTCATCTTTGATGTCTGCAGCATAAAATTATTATTCTTAGAGAGAGGGAGAAGGAGTCTCCTATTTGGAAACAATGAGGTTTATTGTTTAAGAAATTGGAAGGAAAAATCATCTTCAATAGCAGAGTGGCTCCAAATCCTCTAAAGGAATGGTCAAAGAAGATGGTCAGGACACAACACTTCCAATCTGAATTTTAAACAGTGATTCAAATTATCATAAAATAATTAATCATGTTTCACTCAAGTGATAATAGATATAAATGTCAATTGACTGGGAACAATGAATATGTAAGCCCATGGGATATTACTATCCAATGTTATCAAGATGTTATCAACTTGGCACCTCCCCTCTATTTCAAGGATACATTTTAAATGCTCAGTTGGTTTGGCTTTAATTAGTCATCCTGATAGGTAGCCATACTGAATCTCTACAACAGGTCTATAGAGGGAAGAGTTAGAGATATAATACAGACTAGCTAAAAAAAACAACATTAAATTTATTTAATAGGGTTTTAATGAATCAAGCAACATACTTTCTCATTAAAAAGGTAAGTTTTATGTAAGCCAAAGATTTAGAAAGAAGTCAATATTGGCAGGGAAGGGTGAATGGAACGGAGAAGGAGCTAGAAAAATCTTCACCAAGAAGGAAAGATTGAGTTAACTGCTATAGTTTTTTTTTTTTTTTAACTTCAGGCTGATAGAGGGGAGTAGTCCAACCTTAACAAGAAGAAACAGTTTGGTAGTTAGGGAAAATTTAAACAGTTTGGTATGGCTAATATGGCACGGAAAGGGTTGCCTTGGGTTTGGTCATTGAGGATTGAGGACTAGTGCTCTTCCCCCAAGAGCAGACAACTCAGACCCATACAGAGAGTTAGTTAAAGATGGAGTCAGGGTACAACATTGTATCTATAGTCAACAATAATGTACTGTACACTTAAAATTTTATTAAAGGGATAGATCTCACGTTAAGTATTGTTATGACAGTTTTAAAAAAAGGCAATGTAGTCAGATATTTAGCAGAGTTCCACATATTATTAGTTTTTCATTCAACAAACACTAAACTCCTCTTGTGTCTTAGATCCTGTGTTAGGTGCTGTGGATGCATTAGTGAATAAGAATATGACACAGTTTCTGTCACCAGGTTACAGTATGGTAGAGAGACATCAGGGAAACAGGAAATTAAAATAATGTTATAAGTGCTACACCAGAGATAATTTACAAGATATTCTGGGAAAAGAGGTGGGCTACCTAACTTGGTCTTAGAGAATTAGGAAAGACATTTTAGAAGAAGTGACATCTACTTCAAGAATTAAAGGATGAATCTTAAGACCAATCTGGCAAGAATACTTGGAGGAAAGGGGAGAATATTTTTGGCATTTACAATAGACCTGGAAGTGACAGAATGGGCCAATGTGGGTACTGCAAGTGAGAGTCAGGCTGCAACTGGGAGCTCAGGCAAGAGATGAGCCTGGAGAGGTGGCCAGAGACCAGATATGATGGATGTATTTTGATAAAAAGCACCGAACTAGGTAAAACAGTCACCTAAAAGTATTTTCATAAATATTTACTGAATAATTAAGAAAAATGTATGGATGATCTTGCCTTCCAGGTAATTAGTCCTCCAAACTTCAGCTGACCCAGTATACACATGATATTGAAATAACGGTTTCATCCTATGTCAGGCCATCTTAACCACCCCTACAAACACCACCCCCTCCACGCCCACACCCAAAGGAAATTTCATCCCAATTTCTAAAGGAAAAATGATGGAATTATTTTAATGGGAAATAATTATTCCTTCTTGATATAAACATAAGACTTCAGTGTTGCCATTTTACTAAAAATAGTCTGAAGAGCACAATGATTTTGTCCTATGTGATGGTATTAAGGTATTTTTCAGGATAATTTCATATAAGCTATTTACTAAAAGGCATGACCATTTTACTTTCTTTTCTTGTCACATTTTTCATGCTTAGGCATATAAGTATATTTAAAAAGTACTGAAAAAAGGTTGTATTAAAACCCAAAACAAAAAGCATAATTATTTAAATATTACACAAAACATCATATTAATCTGCTTGTTTTCTAAATTTAAAATAAACAAGTTCTACTTTCCAAATGAAGCAATTGTTTTATCAAATCATAACTATTCAATGATTACCATTTTTAAATTTTTCAATATTTACTGTAAAGCAATGTAATATCCACTCTTCTGATTAGAAAATAGATGTTTATGGGAAAAATGGAAGCAATTTTATTTTTAAAAATATGCAGATGTATTATATAATAAAAAAGTATATTTAATGATCATATAATTAGATGGGAGGAGTAACTGGCTATTGTAAGATAAATGGATCACAGATTTTACTGCCTGAGTTAAAATTTAGCACAAAATTAAGGCTGCCTACCATTAGAGTCAGTGTATAAGTTAGACTTTTTTCATTTAATCACTTTTGGAATAAAGAACATATATAAATAGTTTACTAATTTACTTCGACAGTACTCACTTTTCTTCAGATACATATCACTGAAGTATGTTATGCAATCATTGGTAGAAATTATATAGTTAAAATAAAAAAATGTGGAAATATATATATAGTTTACTAAAAATTTTTTTCAGGATACTTAGGTGATGTTACTGAATTCTTATGTAGCTCACTGGTAATCATTATATTAGTTAAAATAAAAATACTGTAGAAAATAACAAAAGTTAAAGCAGACTAAGCTCACTTGTTAAAAATAATTTATATTGCATCCAAAAATATAAAAGTGTTTCCACTCACTATACTGACCAAACAATTATCTCTGTGATACTAGGAAATCAATTCATAGAAATTTCCAAAATAAAGTTGATGATTATCTGACATTAGGTGCTTTAGAAAAGCTTTGTTCAGAATGCTTAGTGATTATATTGGTGCTTCATAAAATTGTAGAAAATATGGCCCTTACTAAAACCAATCTTTCCCAGGGAATAATAAACTTTAGTTAAAAGTAAAGGACAGGGCTTCCCTGGTGGCACAGTGGTTGGGAGTCCGCCTGCCGATGCAGGGGACACGGGTTTGTGCCCCGGTCCGGGAGGATCCCACATGCCGTGGAGCGGCTGGGCCCGTGAGCCATGGCCGCTGGGCCTGCACATCCGGAAGCGTTAGGAACGAACTTATTAAGTGCTTGCTCTGATGAACTAACAGAACCACATGGGCAAAACTTCTCAGGCCATCTGAACATCTTTAGGTAGAATCACATTTCAACAATCCGGGACAGATTAAAATAGACTCCACTTAAAAACAAACTTTTAGGTGTGGTCTTTGAAAATCCGCTTAATATTCAAATAGCTTCATTTAAATAACCCCAGTCCTCCCTTTTCCAATTTAAATCTGTTGTTCACTTGGTCCTCCATGTTGGTTGTTAACAGTAGCCTTACTATTAACCCCTCCATACACATCCTTGAAAATTACTGCAGATTTCTCTTTTTCCAGGGTATTAACAGTAAGTCTTTAACATCTCCTTGTCCATCATCTTAAAATGTTTGATAATTTCTGATTCCAAAAGAAAGATATTTTTACAAGGACATAATGCAGTAATTAAGTTTATTTTCATAGGTAGCCATTTTTCTTTAGACTCTACATAGCAATGGTAAAAAATGATGATTAAGCCTACATAAGGATCTTTATCAAAAAATTATAATAATATTTCCTTTGACAGTGTTCAATTTATTGTTCTCTTTAAATCTATTTTTAATCTTTAAAATAAAGAATTCGAAAAATATTTTTATGTTAAAATGAGAGAATTAAAATCTTTTAGAAATATTCTGTAGTATAAAAATTTACTGAGGTGTTTCAAGAACTGATACATTTAGGTAAGGGTGAAAATACTAAAACTAAATCTTTGGTATTTGACAACTGTGGTATATATAAGAGAACATTATAGAAAGCATAAATATTTTAAAAAATGAGTTTATGGTTTTTAACACACAGCAAAACTAACCTATAGGTAGTACTTATAATGGTAGAAAATGTTTACCAAACATTTTTGAGTAAAAAAAGTTTTGTAGTTAAAAGAAATCCTAATGAAAATTAGAAAAATTAGAGAGAGAGACAGAGACAGAGACAAAGAGAGGGAGAGAGAGAGAAAAATCTCTCTTCTGTAACAGGCATAGTTTAAGTCTTGTTTCACAAATAAAAGGACCCTCCCTAACATATGGAGTAGTTGCCATGTCCTCCCAGGGATGGTCTGTAGCTATGTTCACCTCAGGCTCATCAAGAAGAGGTGAACTGTCAAATATAATTTCAGTCATAGGATGGTTTGGTTGAGACAGATTAGTGGTATGCAATCATGATAGATAGTTTATCCTAGCTCCAAACCGCCGCTTGGGAAATCTTGAACTCAAATGAACAGAGACTCAGTCATTATTAGTGTCAAAAAGGTATACAAAGACAAAATTTGGTTGGCAGCATGAAAGATGAATCAAGGCGAAAAAGTGACCAATTGCATGTTCAAAATCGAAATTGAGAGGCATGCTACAGTTTGGAAATACTTTAAATACCAGAATAGTCATATATTATTAATTGTTCATTGATCACTATTTAATGCGTTTCTCTAAAGTAAAATATTTTTAGAAAGACAATATAAATTACATGTGTCATCTTATTTCAAAATGTTTACTCTCAAGGTGATGCAGAATAGTCCCCTCTTATAAGAATAAGCAAGAAAAATATTTTTTAAAATGTATGTTATTTTTAAATATCTTTCCTTCAGTTGGATATTCCAAGAAAAAAAGACTTTTTAAAAGAGAAAAATTAGTTTCGTGGAAATATTTTAATATTTAAATGTTATACAGTTTGATGACTTTCTTAGGAAGAAATCAGCATAAACTTAAAATGTGGACGAGCTCAACTAAAGAAACTTCCAAATATTTTATAAACACTGGAAAATATATATTTATAAATTGTAAAATGCATTATTCTATTAGTAAACACAAACCTTGGTATCTTTAAATCAGACCTCCCCCCTCACCCCCCCCAACCAAATATCCACAAAAAGAATGTCCTCAAGTGTCACTGCCTGAAGTGATATGCTCTGACAAATCTAACAGCTCTTTCTGTGTCATTCCTAATGCACTTGTCACTCAGTATTATCCATCCTCATTAATGACAATGGGAAAGTTTATCTTGGGAACACGTTTTAAATCATCTACTCTTTACAATGGGACCATGAAATCTCTTACAAAACATGAGGCGGGAACTACTCTGACAACAAAACCCCTTCCTGGCAGCTTTATTCTTAATTCCTGTTCAAGGAGTAATCTGTTTATTATAAAATCATACAGAACAATATATTAAACAGAATTTGAAACAAGAATAGCTAGTGTGATTTTCAAGCTTACAAGTATTTTTACAACATTTTTATTAGGCTGAAAACACGTAGTTGAGTCCTTTTTGTGTGGTTTCATGCAATCTTCTTTTCTATTCTATATTATAAACACCTTTGAAAAAGAGTTTTGTTTTATCTAATTTTAAAACAGTTTTTAAATGCCAAGGACACTAATCTTTATATAATTATTTAAAAAATAATAATATGCATGAACTTAAATAAAAGCAATTTTGAGTAAACTGTCCTTACGTTTAAATTTCCTAATTAAATGCTGCAAGAATCCAACTCAAGTCTCTTACGACTTCATAATAATCTTATCAGTCCCCAAATTACTTTTAATAATATATTTACATTTTAAGCTTCAATATAACATTTCTTTGCCTAAGAAATTCCTACAGTTTAAAAAAAAAAAAGAAATAAGCAAAACTTCTTGATCCATAGTGTCCACTTAAACTTACTGTTTTAATTTGACTATCAATTATATATATACTAGGTAGTGTGGATAATGAGCAGCTAATTGTTGGGGGGTATACTTCCGCTGATAAAATTAATACTTGTTAGAAATATATCTATATGCCTCTTATTATTCAGCCATCAAAAGTTTAATGATACATTTTCATTAACTTACTGTATAGTAAATTAATCTTAAATAGATTATAATAATAAAGTTGAAAAATTACATTTAATGTTGATTTTATCACTTTTAATCACCTGAAGCCCATTTGTGAATTCAAACATGCTACAAGTAAAACATCAAATTTTAATATTAAAATTGTATGAACCTGTAATTTACCCTTTTTACTTCAGAATTCAGGACCACTACTTTAATGTTTCTAATTAATGCTTTATTTTTGTTTTAAAAAGTTCCTCTAAAGGATGTTGTAAAAATTATATGGGCTTCATGTTTAAGACTCTAAGTTAAATATACAATAAATACCACAAAATGGTTAATTTAATTGATGTTTTAAAAAAGAAATAAAAATCTAAGGAAAACTAAGAAGATATATACATAAATTAGAACTGTTTCTCACATATTAGATGTTTATTATGAATCGAATGATAGTATATACAAAATAGCAATTAATGTGTGGCTTCAGAAAGCAGAATTAGTACTAATGGGTGGGACATTGTTTTAGTGTCTGAAAGAATTTTCTAGCAACTGTCGTTGGCAGAGATTGAAATGGGTTGCCCCTAAGAAAGTGGGTTCCACATGATTACAGAGCGGCTAAGTGGGAAAATATGTGCACACAATAAGAAGCTGGCTTTGAAGCACATTAAGCTCCCTTCCAATTTTAACCTTTTAATAAATCTAGGTATTTTCTCAAAGAGACACCTGCATTAATTCTAAAAGTGCAAATGATCATGTGAATTCTTTATTACTCAAATAGAGCTTAATTTTATGTCTACAAATCATATCCCCTAATTGACAATTCCCTCAATGAATATTCTTTAAAGTATGTAGCCTTCTCAAGTAGGGGTTCTTCTTTATAGCAAACTTTCTCAGTAAATGACCATATAGTAAATATTTTTGGCCTTGTATGCCATAAGATCTTAACTTAGTGGTATAGTGTGAAAGCTGCCACAGGCAATACATAAACTAAAAAAGTCTTGCTGTGTTCCAATAAATGTTTATTTTAAAAAACTGCGGGGCTGGATTTGGCCCACAGGCCATAGTTTGCTAACCTCTTGCTTTAAAGCATCAGAGGCATAGCTGGTTTAAAATTGCCTTTTACTTACCTAATTTTACATGGAGCAAAGCTTAAGAACCTTTCCAATAAAATGATGGTAATGTTATAATAATTGCATGCTAAGGCAAAGAAATGGCCCATATTTATGGCTGTGAAGAGTAGATCACATTTCCAAAATATCTTTACATGCACCCTTTCTGTTTCTTGACTGAATTACACATTAAGCCAATAGGACATGTGGAGGAAATGCATTCAGTTATAAATTATGCCCTGTAAAGATTTTCTTCTAAATATGATTGTCCTTAAATTTCTATCTGGACCCCAATGGTTTCCCAGGAGAAAATTCTTAAGAAGCCAGACTAAAGAACTATATTGGTACTTGTCAGTTCCACATGCACAAAGAGGTCAATGGGATGATTCTTCACTAATGATAGTTATATATTCTGTTATTATGGAAGTGATATTAGTTGCTTTGTTGCCAATGTGTATTTAAATATGAATTGTAGAATATCCAAGATGCTGTATTCAAATTCCATTGTACATAATTATTTCATCCCTAACTCATAAGTCTTAAAAATCTTTTACAATATTTTTCTGTTAAAAGCCAGGAAAACATATTAGGCAATAAAATCAGCTCTATTGGCCAGAGAAGACCAGACATATTAACAGTCACTTACTGGGTCAAAGTGGGTTAGAAGGTATAGGTACTTTAAATCCAGGAATTAGGACTGATTGCTCTCAGCTCTGGAGGACTTTACAAATTTAGTCCGAGTCTAATAGTGCCCTTAAGGAATAAGACTGGGAAACTCTTATTGACATTTATAGAATGTTTATTATCATACATCTTTTAAGATAAAGTGTTCAAAATAGTTTTCAAATGGCAATAAAATGACCATAATGAAATTATGATTAAAATAGATCACATTTTGTTAACTAAAAATTATATTTTTTCCATTTCCTATCTAGTATTAGATATCTAGTATATTTGAGGAGTACAGTTCTTTTTTTTTTTTTCTTTTTTTTTGCAGTACGCGGGCCTCTCACTGTTGTGGCCTCTCCCGTTGCGGAGCACAGGCTCCGGACGCGCAGGCTCAGAGGCCATGGCTCACGGGCCCAGCCGCTCCGCGGCATGTGGGATCTATCGGCAGGCGGACTCTCAACCACTGTGCCACCAGGGAAGCCCCAATTTTTTTCATTTTTGATAGTACACAGAAACCAGAAAGAAAATTAGGAGTGTAGAGTTGTTGTGTGTCTGAATGGCCAAATTCAGAGGGAAGAATCTAGAAAGTGCTGGTAAATTTATTTCATTAGTGTATTTTTACTAATTTGATATTATTTTGAGAATAAAAAATTAGGTACAGCTCATAAGTACATATATAAAACATGTAAAATATAAATATATTAAAATTATTTTAAAGTACAAACTATCTTTTCATCATTACTTTTATTTTAATCCTAAAGTCTTAATTTATTGAAAAATCAGATGCCTAAATTCATTTAGCACAGATCATTATTAATATGTCTTCTGCACTACCATTTTTTTCCCTAAGAGCATTGGAAAGGCTACGAAAGATAACTAAAATAAGTCATTATCGATGCCTTTTTCATACCTATCGCTGATAAGTTTTGAACTTCATTACAGAGAAAAGGGAGTATGTACAACTTAGCCATTTTGAAACATGTTAGCTTTTCGGTAAAGGCCATTTAAACACTACCACTGTGCTGTGTTTATCTATTCCTGGACATGATCCATATATTTAATTTAAAAAATTTGTGTGCATTTATGTGTGTGTGAGCAGTTTTCCTTAAAAACTGTAGTTATATACTCTAATAATTTTCTATAATTATTTATGTCAATAATACAGCACTAGTGCATTTGGTTTTGCTGGACATTTTAGCAACTGTTTATAAAAATATTAATAAACTAGTATCATGTTAGTTTTTTTCCTTTGCCCACTGAATACAAGATAAGTTGACACATTTATTTACAGGCTCACCAAGGGCAATCCATTTCATGCTATAGCATTGACCCTTCACAATGATCTTGTAAATTAGTAGTCTATTATAATATGTACAAGTGACCTTTAATTGCACCAAGAGGCTTTTTGTTAAAAGCTTTTTCAGTGCTACACCATAGCTACAGTATAAGTTGGTAAAATATTCCTTAGATTACTGAGCAGGAATATCAACAAAAAAATGCCCCTATCAAAATAAGTAAATAAAAATTTTGAGGTATTTAAGTCTACACTATAATAATGCCTTTTAAATAACTATTGATCACAAAGATAAGCTATTTTCCTAATTATATAAGAAGTAAACATTTAGAAGATTCATAAACAATTTATTAAGTTCTTAAAATCTAATCAAATACAACTTTGTTTTTGATAATAACCTTTGGAGACAAAAATAGCTAAATCAAACTTGATACCAGCTTCATTTTACAACAGAAAATTTTAATTTTATTAACAGATACCTCCTCTCTCTTTACTAAATGACTATACAATTGTAACTTTTACTACTTTGAAATGTTTAGTGAAGAATCATATACCTAACAAAACACAGACAAATACATTCCAAGTGTTTTTTATATTAAGTAGTGATATTTAAAACAAATTTTCAGTAAAGTATAGGGTCAGATATTTCGACTGATTTACTCAGAAATTTCTGAATGACTGCAATATATTTTTGACATACTTACAAAAAGTTGAAACCAAATACTCAATTTCATTAAGCCATGTATATTGGGTATCTTATTTCTGGAAGGCTCATGCCAAAATGATTTAGTTTGATTCTCTACAACAATGGTGGGTTGACTTGACAGCACCTGACAAAACAGTTCAGTGAACTTCACTGTACCAGATACAAAGAACCTGAACTGGCTACTCTACGGAATGCCCACTGTGGCAGAGAGTTATGACAGTAATAACTTTGACAAAATTTTAATTTCTACTTAAATAAGAGAACTGCTTTACTAGTTGTGTGCCCAAAGGCATTTCCATTACATCCCAGTTTCTCTTAATTATTTATTATGGTCCCCAAATCTTGCCTTTTAAAAATTAATAATTTATATTTAATCTCATATTTCCTTAATGAGGAACACAATTTCTTCTTATTACTAAACTATAGGAAACTTTTTTAGTAATATTACTCTATAAAAGGAAAATATTTTGTGATCATAAGATTTACTGTTTAATTTTGCTTAAAGGTGGTATTCAAAGAATTTCCAATAAATGAAACATTTGCAACAGAAAAAAAAAAGGTTTTAGTATGAATGGATCAAACCTTCATTAGAACCAGTTATTATAAAGGGGGGGGCAAAATTATAAAATTTTTTTTAATTTTTGAAAAACTGAATTTGGTTGACTCTTACTATAAGTTGTATACACCTTAATTATCTGAAGATAATTTTTGATGCTCCAAAGATGATACATTAAAATAATTTAGAAAAATATAAAATGTGATATAAAAACATGGTAACTATGAGCAAATTAATATTTGAAAAAGTACCTGAATGATGTCAATTATACTTTAATAAAAAAAAAGTACCTGAATGTAGAACTTAAGTGAATATAATAATAATATATTGTTACTAAATTTGGGATACTTTTGAACCATATCAATATAGTTGACTAGAATAAGGGAACCATATTTCTCTGTATAGAATACTTTCCCCACCTTATTTAGCTAAGATCTAGAAATCCTGAAGAAGTGGATAGTGTTTTAGTAAAAGGTTTTAGTTTTTATGAATTAATTTTTCTATTAAAAATCCCTACCTGGGCTTCCCTGGTGGCTCAGGGGTTAAGAATCCGCCTGCCAATGCAGGGGACACCTGGGAAGATCCCACATGCTGCGGAGTAGCTAAGCCCGTGTGCCACAACTACTGAGCCTACGCTCTAGAGCCTGTGAGCCACAACTACTGTGCCCACGTGCCACAACTACTGAAGCCCGCGTGCCTAGAGCCCGTGCTCCGCAACAAGAGAAGCCACTGCAATGAAGAGTAGCCCCTGCTCGCCGCAACTAGAGAAAGCCCGCACACAGCAATGAAGACCCAACACAGCCAAAAAAAAAAAAAACCAAACACCTACCATATACCAGAAGTAAGTAAAAAATGAGGAAAGAACAACCCTGTGACCCTAATTATATATATATATAAAAAATATTTTGCTATATTATATGTGTGTGTATACACACACACACACAACATACACACATAACATAGCAAAATATTATATAACAGAGAAGCTAAGATAAATCCAGTCTGAGTCTTATAATGTATTTATAAAACTAGAGTAGAAATTCTTGTTAGGAACAGAAGAATTTTTAACTTGAATGTTAAAAGATTATGTATAAATATGCATGTATACATACATACACACGTTATGTTTACCTGTACATATATGTACGCACCTACATATATACCTACACATTTTTTGGAGGTTCGTTCTTTTTTATCAGGGCAGAGGCTTTTTTGGCTTATGTACTGAAGATGAGATGGTGGTTCATCTTGGGGTGTGGTGAGTAGTTAGTGGTTAAGAGCACAGGCTTTGGAATAAAACAGACTTGAATATAAGTGTCATTTCTGTCAGTTAGTATTAACTCTGTGTCTTTGGCTAAGTTAAGTTGCTTGATCTCTCTGAACCTTAAGTTTCCTCGCATGTATAGTATAGGTAATAGTGGTACATGGCGTTGTGAGATCTATGAGGAAATGTCTATAAAGCACACGTAGTAGTCTCAGGACTCTGTTAAACACTCAATCAAACTTTTAATTTTTTATTAATAATTATTAGCAGAGCTCCTGAACATGTTAACTTTCCAGTATGATTCTGCACATGGAGTCAGAAGATCTGAATTGAGTCTTGGCTACAAGCACAGCTCTATGACTTTGGGACTGTTTTATAACTCCTTATGTCTCCTTATTAGAATGTGCATTATAATGCCTATGGCAAGGGTTCCTATGAGGATCAAATAAGAATTAAATATGGTAATGTATGTGAAAGTACCCAACACAATGCCTAGAATAAATGAGATACTCAACACACATTTTTAAAGAAAGTTATGATAGATACAAGTTACTTTAAAAATAGCACTTTAACAGGTTAACAAATATTTATGGAACGCCTACTACACATGCTCAGGATTTAGCTGCAAACAAGACAGAGTATGTCCCTACTCTTGTGAAGCTTACAACAGGTAAGGTTGAGTGAGGTTGGGAAAATAAACAAATTAACTGATAAACAGCTATAGTAATACATAAGTGTTACACTATGAATTAAAATAGGGTACATGATAGAAGGTAGCTGAGTGAGTACTTCAGATGGGCCAGTCAGGGAAGACCTCTCTAAGAAGGAGACTGGACTATTTAATCTATAATCCAGCGATAAGAAAAAGCCATAAAAGGAATGGAGGAATGAATATTCTGGACATTTGCTGTGCAAAGACATTGAAGGACTAAGGATGTTTTTGGTATAAAAGTATCCTCAAAGCTACCTATATCAATCAAAAAGCTCATGGATACCATCTTTATTAAGCTCTGCTATGTATTTCTTACTCTTTCAAGCACCTTGGAGGCTATATTAGTAAAATATATGTTCTTACCTCCTAGGAACATAAAAATGCATTTAGCTGATGAAATGGGACAGCCATGATTTGTCATCATTTTTTGTTTTCTCTTTTCCTATCTTCCTTAAACACTATAAGTAACACATTGTGGGGGGAAGTGTTTCAGGGAATAACATGTAAACTGAGTGAATTCTGCTACAGCAGTTCTACAAAGGCTTTAAAAAAAAATCCTTGAAGTACTGCAATATAATTTTCCTGGAGCCACATCATAGAACACATACAAAAATGTTTGTATCTACAAAATTTAGGAAGGAGAAGAGATATTTTTCTACTTGCACCCTTATGCAATGCTAAATCTGTATCATCCTGGTCTCAAAGGTGAGATTACTGCACTACAGTAGGTACCACAGGATCTTTAGGAGAGACCCATGGACTGAAGACTATTTGGCAAGATTCTAAGTATTTGACTTTTGCTTTATGCAACTATCTCGCTATTCAAATATATGCTTTCCTTAAATTTCCTAAGTAAAATGCAGTAGGAATTAGTATAAAAAATAGTGCAGTGTGAAATATTAGACCTTAAGTTCAATTTATAAAAGGACAATTTTTTTATAGAAATGATTCAAAGTCAAGGTGTCATAAGATATTTAAAAGTATCTCTCAAAGAAACAGGATTCATTTCATGTAATGAATTACAAGTTTAATATCTTAGGTGTTGCTGACCATACAGAAACTTTAAGATATGTAATAGCCAAACATGAATTTACTCTTCCTTGCCAAGAGAAGCACTGATGTTCTGCCAGCCAAACTCACAGGAAGCATGTGAAACGAACACAAAAGCAAACAGGCCTTATGCTGCCTAAGGGAAAGTCAGCAAGATGGCAGCTTCAATCATTTGGAATAATACTAAAGCAGCCTTAGGCTCTTCTCAGAATGGAAACATGTCACTATTGCTGCAATATTCCAACAAATCAGAATGCAGAGAAAAGAACACTTATGCAATCACGTCCTGGAAGGGCACTTTACTCAACATTTAAGTGGAAAATAATTATAAAGAAATTTCAGAAAAATTGTAGTGAAGATAAATGATGCAGGGAAAAATGTTTTTTCTTTCAACACGCTTAATAGGTTTTTAAAAAGCTTACCACTTAGAAACAATTTCCTTTTATTTCCTTTTACATTCTCCTTAAGGAATTATTAATGTAAAGACAAATTTTTATGAAGCAGTAAGTGAAAAGTTTGGGATTCAAGCTGCCAGTAAGAAATACTCATTCCCTCCCCCCCCCACCCCCAATATAGTACTATTACTTTGGAAGTTTGATCAAAGGGAATAAGCTTTCACAACATTTATATAGGAAGTTAAAAAATACTTCAAATATTTTGGGAACTTACCTAATCAGTATACTTTTAGCATGTGTCTAGTCATGTAGCCATCTTTGGTCAATCATCAAAAAATCAAAGGCAAATTGGCATGACTCAACCCTAACTTTAATACCGCATGATTGTGTCGTGTAAGCTTGTTTTGTGTGAGAGCTGCTGTGGTTTTAGCAGAGAGATTAACAACCGGACCTAAGCTGGCCTCCAAACCTTGCCCTGCTGATGCCTCAAGCTCTTTGAAGTCTGACCATCATACCTGGCAAAACAACAGTGGGAACTAGGATGGTGTCAGATCTAATCAAATTGTTCGCTGCAGCACAGCTAACTATGGGTTCACTAATTGGCCCAATTTCGGATTATACCTTTTGCTACAGATTCAGGACAATAATTTAGTTAAATGATGTTTTTTTTTTCTTATCTCTTCTAATTAAGATTCCAAAGTGGGAAGAAATAGGATTAGACAGAGTCTCAAAACTGTGTTCCCTTTAAGGTGGTATGCAGTTTTGATAGGCTCACTATGACATGTGAAATATATAGAGCATAGTAGTAACCCAGCTTCTGGAGATTCTGTGAAACCTATATGACATTACTGTATGTCTACATCACTTGGGAATTAAAGTGTAAATATGGGGATGATAATATAATGAACATTAAAATGTGAACAGTATAAAATGATATTTCTACTGTTAAAGAATGTTAATTTGGGTTTACTTTTGACAAATGATTTTATCTATAAGAACAGATGTCTATGTTCCACTTTGGTTTTCTTTTTGCTAACTGCAGTATATGTGGGATTTGAAATACCAATCAATATTTGTGGAGGGCATCATTATCAGAAAAGGTATATTTGGACTACATGGTTCATGATACTACAACCTAATAATGCTCCTGAGCCAGACATTTATGTTTCCATTTTTTAAATTTTTGTGATACAACTGTGAATTGACATATAAGTTAACTCTCCCTTCCCTCTACCTCTAGATATGGTAAACATACAGTCACCTTTCTACTTCTCATTTAAGAACTAGAAAAGCTGTTAAAAAAGTGTAGGGGAGTAAGGAAACCCAGGACCAAAGATATCATGCAACACTCTAAATTGTCCAAGGTTGTCATAGTGACTGACACCCTTGTAGTTTGCAAAAGTTTATGCTTTTCTAATATGTAAAAATTTCAAATAATTCCACTGAATCATATCAAGTATATTGTAGTATTAATATAAAGCTAATCTATATGGATGGCATATACTATTCTGGTCTTAATACTTAAGAATGAATCTACTAAGTGCATAAAAAATAATAGTTTCTTAATAAATACAGGTTGATCAATTATTCTGTGAGAAAAAGTTCTTGGTGATTGGAGAGGTACTGTGGTCCTGTATTCTGAATTAGGGGCAAAGTATGACAAGACAACTGTGAATAAAGTTGATTTACTTTGATTTTCTGAACTTTTAGTATTCATTTAGCATACAAACCCCACACAGATATGATATTTATGATACTCACTATTTTTGAATCAATTAAAAGCCTACATAAGTATTGTTTATCTTTATACTGAAAATCTGCAGTGAACGGTGAATGTCTTTTGTATATTCCAGTATACCCCAGTAACCATACTTTCTGACTTGAACATAGAAACACTGAATCTTAGAGCTAGAAAACTGTCCCATCACTAAAGCAGAAACCTTGTTTGTAATAACCTTAATAGGGTCTGCACCTAATGTAGTAATATATTATTATTTATATTAGAAAATTAGATTACTAGAGTGTGTTAAGATATGACCAAACTGAACAATACAAAATCAAAACAGCACAATAATCTTAAATGCAAGTAAAAATGCTGCTCTTATCATGTCATCAAATTAAATACAGCTACATTTCAAATCTTACCAAATCTCTTATGTACTATAATTACATCATAATTACTAATGTAAACAGAAAACTGGTTAATGATGATCCCAACATCAGAGAAGCAAAAATTATAGAAACTGAAAAACTACAAATCTAAGTAGTTATTTCATCTTGGAAGTGAAGCTATGTAACCAAGTTATACATTTAGAACTTAACTGAGAAGGTAGTGTTTATAGGTCACTTGACCAGTGGAACTTATATAATATTTATAGCTGTATTATTTGGGCTATTCTTTAAACTCCATAATTTATCTATATTACATATATTTCAGCAGAGATTTTATACCTACTAAGTCTGTGACTCTTCTTAGTTCTGGGATAGATACAAAGATGAAAAAGACACAGTTTCCATATATTGAGTCTATTATTATACCTTAGTAAAGCCTTTGGTTATAAAATATTTAATCTCAATATAGAAAATATAAATAAGCCAGAACAGTGCCAGGTACACAATAAAGGCTTCATAAATGCTAGCTATGATTGAATGGAGCTATGGTAAGGTCACGAAATAAGTAGTATATTACGGTTAATCAGATATGCTAGAGAATTACTATGTATAGTTTACAAGGATTATCAACATTCAAAGAATTGGAAAGTTATTTCTTTTAACCTGAAGCCATGTTGAATCAACTATAAACTTTCTTTTTTACTTATTCAGAATGCATGCCAGGATTTTAGTGTCATTACTGTAGATATGATCCTGCTATGGTTTTTGTAGAGGGGCTAATTCATACAGCTTTATAGATGATGAATACTAAGTATCACTAAAAATTAACTGTGATTAGACAAATGCTTCCACCTGAATCTGGACAATACTAATACATGCTCCAAAAAGGGAGAAATATTCTTTTGCCTTCTCCAAATCACTCAAAGAAACTAGAGATTACTGGTTAAAGTTGCTCTACCTGTTAGGGGCCCTGGGTGGCTATTAGTAAAAACATATTCAGTTTTCATATGAAAAAAGGCAATGATTTAATAAATCAAAGAAAAGGGATGCTAAAAATAGAGATGAGGGTTTTTACTTGTTTCTTTTGCCACTTGTTTCCACCTGTGCCACATTTTGAGACCATGTTACTCACAGTAAATTCCCACATGTAACAAATCTACCTGCATGGAATCAGAAAAGTTATTTTTGCTTTACCTGCTAAACCACCTTTCCTTCTGAAAGAAAGCCACGGATTCAATATCTGGTATATTATAGCCTCAGACTTTACAGACTAGTATAGTGTACATCTCCTTATTTTTTAAATATCAAGGCAATTTAAAAAAATATTTATTTGTTGTGCATATCAAAACACTGCCACTTGATGAAGGAATCATCTTGTTTCCACTGCCCATAATATATCACGAAAGACTTGCTATCTGTTTCCATATGCATCTTATAATGTACAATGCTACATTTAAAGCACTTAGTCTTTCATGAAATACACGATTTTATCCTATAACTTCTGTTAGGTTTGATTCTTTAATTCACATTTTTTTCTAATCACCAAACTGAATGTTATGGCATAAGTAAATAAGTTATTTAGAATATGTTTCACTTATATTTCTATACTTAAAAGAAAACATATTCATTTAGGTTATAAGCCAAAAAGGTAAAAGATTTGATCAACTTTATTGAATATTAACTTAAAATAAAGAATAACCACCTACTTGTGTTTTGTTTTTAAATACTGCTTCCAAATCATAGGGTGACCAATTATAACGGTTCTCTTAGTTTAGGATAGTGGGAAGAAGAGAGAGGAAATGGAACAGAAACCTAGATCTTTTACCAGCTCCAGTGGTAAATAAAGTGTAGTAAAATGTAGTCACTATTAGAACCTAAAGTTATTTGAAGGAGAGGTCCTACTTGACATGTAAGTCCTTTATTTCTACTCCTCACCCCCAAAATAAGACCCAGTTTGTGTGTGTGTGTGTGTGTGTGTGCGCGTGTGTGTGTGTGTCTGTGTGAGAGAGGGAGAGAGAAAATAAACATGATTCACGTTACTGTGCTAACCATCTTCTCTGGGTGCAATATTTTTTTCACTAGGGAATCTCCTTGCTTAGTGTGTATGGTGACAGACATGATACTTTAGACCTGGTTGTCAGAATACTCATCTTGGGAGAAAGGTGCCACATGGAGAAAAACATTTTATATCTTTCATTAAATATATAAATTCCACCTAAAAGAAAATGAGGAGGCATGCTTTCCTTGTGATGCTAACAACTATAACTTTATCCCTCTAAAAGCGTTAGCAATATTATGGTAAATTACCCAATATTCTGTCAGAAAAACTGAAACAGTGTTGAACAATTACAGTGTTGGGTTCCATTTCAATGGTTCCTTTTGAGAACTAAGGCAAATTAGCTCAAGAATCACTATTTGTACACTCTCCTTCTTTTGGCTTTAAGTGGCTTTTGAAGGGAGCATCCCCAGATGAGAAACTTCTAACACTCCTGCAGAGATGACCTGCTTGAAGAACTGGCTGCCTGATTAACTATTAACTGCTCTCAATAGGATTAGATAATTAAGGACATTGATGACCATTAATTAGGAGGAGGGCACATTAATTTGTCACTGGATAGGGCCCTTACAATGATTTATAGGTTAGTGCCACTTGCAAATGGGAAGGGAAAGAGAAAAAGAGAGAGCACCATTAAGTTACCTTATCAAGTGGCCAGCTAAAGAGGGCAGAGGGTCAAAAAAGGGCCACAGTGGTCACTTAAGGGTGAAGTCCCAAACACCAAAGCAGTGCCAAGCCACATTGACCATCATTTGACGATGAAGTTAAAAATATGCTAATTTATTGGTGGCAATTCTCTCTTTTTATGGTTTCAAGCAGTTAAGACAAGTGGCCTGCTTAAGAGCTTTTCATTTGAAAAGAGATTAAACAAAATGGTTTGTCAAGGCTGCTTGGCTGTTTTATGTCTTTGTTAAAAAAAATTGCACCAGTGACTATACTGATAACTATCACATCACCCAGAAGCCATCTCTCTCTCTCTTCTGAGCATTTATTTCATTAATAAATACACCAACTTTAATTGCTTAATAGTGCTATGTTCATTTGCTCTTTAGCAAGATTAAGTTGAAATAAATCTTTTGCACTACTACTTTCTGTCACTATTGATGGCATAAAGGTCACAAAAAAAGTTTAAGTTTCTGTAGAAAATTTACTTAAAGACGCTGGTGTAAATTATACTTTTGTTTTATTCAGCACGGAAAGAGGAAAGGTGATTTCACTAATAGTAAAGAAAACTGCTTTTAGAATGTAGATAAGGATCTTCTTTTCTTAGCCATACACAACTGTGGGTAGCATTCACACTCCACACACAAATAAGCACAGCTCATTAACATTTAATTAAACACGCTTTTGAAAGCCTTGGAAATATGCACGTCATACTTCTCATGTAAGTTTGGACCTTACTTTTAACAGACATTTAAAACAAAATGATTTTTGCTATACTCTAATGATATACCATTAAAATAAAAGACAAAAAAGGATAGTCTAAAAAATTATTCTGTTACATCAAAAGAACTTAAAAATATTTAGCATGAAATATCTCCTATGAATTTCATTAAAGTAAAAGAAAAAGAGATACTATTTACCTCAAGACTGTGACTCAAACATAAAAATTCTCTCTTACCTCAATGGTGAATAGCTTCCTTTTTAATTTAAAAGCTAAGTCTTTGACATCTGATACATCATAAATCAAGTTATTAAGCTGAGGAATCTGCCGTATATGAATCAAACCTTGTGAAAAGAAAATTAAAAAACGCTGTCATTGGATGCATAAATTAAAGAGTCTTACAGCAGAATTCTGTAAATTTACACACAAGCATCCTCCCCCTTTTAAAACTGGAGCTTACTACCAGGAGCAATGAAGCAAATGGTGTGATTATACTCAAGTAATCAAGCAGAATAAGATAAACAGAAATCCTTGTGCGAGGAAAACTAATTGCACTTTGGTACAGAAGTACAGATGTAAAGAAGGATCTTAATACTTGTCAAAACTACAGCCGGTTTGTGTGTGATTTTCTCTTGTATTTACAGTAAGCAAATATGGCTA
Organism: Orcinus orca; assembly: GCF_937001465.1. Lineage (NCBI taxonomy): Eukaryota > Metazoa > Chordata > Mammalia > Artiodactyla > Delphinidae > Orcinus > Orcinus orca. The sequence continues at coordinate 26,555,347 of NC_064566.1, forward strand.
TCACCTTGCATGCTGCCCACGGCACCACTGAGTGATCTTTATTTTATTAAATGCACCAGTAAGCAGCCAGCAAAACAAGGCTTATGGGTTACTGATAACCAGTGAAGCACTAATGAAAAGTATTTCATTTTATACCTTATTAATGACTTGAACAAACCATTGAAGAAAACTACATTTCAGAGCACACTCTAGGATCAAACATTAACCCCCATGCCATCCCAAGACACTCATTTCTGTGGCATGTTAGACCTTTATGTAGCTGTTATAAGCTTTGTAACAGTGCTAGGTAAACCGTGAGCTTTGGCCTCTTGTCAATAGAAACACTTGCTAATTTTTTCTGACAAGGGCACTGGATGGCTTTTGTGCAGCTTAATGCAGTTTCTGACTAAACTCGGGGTCATTTGCCACAGATGAAGACATGGAAGATTCTTCAGCGCGTCTCTCTGCCTGACTCAGCCCATATTTAAAAATTACCATCCCAAAGACACTGATCCCTCAACATGGGGGAAGAAGGGAAATCCAGATTCGAACAAATTAGATAAATCGTATTTACATAATTGCTTCTCTAGTATATAGTTTTGTGCGTGTGTGTATTTGGATGCTTAGTAATGTATTACTGTTAGCGTAAAAGGGTCAACCTCCAAGTGCTTAACTTTAGAAATGGCCCCTTCAAAAATAATTCACTAAAATATCTGACTTAATTTTTTAAACTTAAGAAAATGCAAAAGGTGTTATTAAGAAGACAGCTTTTACATACAAATTAAAAATATCTCATACAGAGTTATTTAGTAAAATATATTAGAAATAATCACACCATACTTCCACTTGCACATTTCTCATTTTAACCTTGTAAGTGCTTTTTGGCTAACTGTTAAATCAGGAGGCCTTACAGAGTGAATCAATCATTCATCAGGTCCTTCTTATTAACAGAAACTTTACTTTTCATCAGAATCATCCATTAATCTGTGGCAAACAAAATTGGTCAATCCAGAGATTTCAGCACAAAAAAATCATAGCTTTTCAACCCTTGAAATGTTTCAATCAAAATAATATTTTTTTAAATATAAAATATGATTTTACTAAATTTATAAACTCATAGTACTTACAAATGATACTCAGATATAACTTATAAAGATAATGTTTAACTTCAGTTGTTTTAACATAAAATATAAATAATAAATTAAAGAAATAGTTTATCCAGTTATAAGATACATAAATCCTGGAGATGTAATGTGTAGCATGGTGACTACGGTTGACAATACTGTATTGTATATTTGAAAGTTACTAAGACAGTAAATCTTAAAAGTTCTCACCAACAGAAAAAAAAAAAGTGTAACTATGTGTGGTAATGGATGTTAACTAAAATTATTGTGGTAATAATTTCTCAATATATACCTATATCAAATCATTATGTTGTAGACCTAAAACTAATACAATATTATATGTCTCAATATATACCTATATCAAATCATTATGTTGTAGACCTAAAACTAATACAATATTTTATATAGTTTAATACAAATTTTAGAAAAAGAAAAAAAGGGAAATAGTTTAACCTTAACAGTTCTCTTCCTACCAAAGCAATAGTAATATATTAAATGAATTATATAGAGGGTTAATTTGGGCATATACCACATCCACACTTATGCAATGATCATGAGGCAAATTATTTTATTTGTTGTTCACAGTTTATATTTTATTTATTGTTCACAGTTTATATTTTCTAGCCTTTTATAAAATACTCGATTGTTAGATCATGCTATTTTATTACTTTTTTAAAAGGTTTTATGCCAACTCTTTAAAGCCCTGGTGGTCATAAGTATCTTATAATCCTTTTGTTGGTAGCCTCTAGAAATTGCCACAGTCCTACAATCACAATCTTACACAATCTTGTAGCAGGCTTCAAATAAGCTATTCAGTCTTTAGACTAAGGTTTTCCATGGAAGTATAGTAGTTCCACAATAATAATAGCAATAATTAGTATTCATTCAGAATAATAAATAGGTAAAAATTTAGTATTCACCATACTCTATATTCAGCTTAGATCTAAGATAAGCATAACTACTAAACTTACCCTATTGAGACAGTTCTATGTAGGAACTTTTATTTTAAAAAATCCCCAAGTTAACCAAATGACTAAAATACTATTAAAAGTCAAAAAATATAAGTAAGAAGCCTGATTACTTGACCTGTGTTTATACTAGGGTGGTAACATTTTAAAACTTGCTAATAACTCTAACAACAAAATGATCAAAGAAAAGTCCTAATATAATAAAAGATGTTTACTTTCTGAAAATGTGATTGACTAAGACTTTTTAACTGTAATACAGTATGAATTTTATTTATCATACAGCTAAGCTTTGTAAAGCATAAACCACTATACATAGCTGTTATTATTAGAATTTATATAATATTTATTTCTAACATGGTTAATAAGTAAGACTGATTTCACAGCAACTTTAGGGACAAAATGTACATCTGACTGAGCCATGCCTTAGTATCTGGGTTTGACACCTTTCAAATAGCTACTATGCTTCTTAGTCATAATGTAGTTTGGTGACAAGCTGCCATGAAAGATTGGCCAGGAAGGAAAAAAGTTTAACAGATATATTAAAAAATAAAATTCATGCTACATGACAGTAGATATTATGACTGGACAAGATTCTTCCAGGCAATTGGAACACACCCTTTTCATTATAAAGATGCTGCTTACCATGATAATCCTTATATAATGGGTTGGTTTCTTTCTCTGAACCAACGAATGATTCCAGACCAACTACTGTATCTGACAAGTTTGTAACACGAGCAATAATTGCTTTATTCTGTAAAACAAGGAAACAAAACACTCATGATATATTTAAAATATACCATCTAGACAATGTCATTATGCCATCTCAATGACAAATTGTAGAGAAGATAGACTATCAAAATGGAGAAATAACTTAAAAGTTAAAGCTACCACAGGTGGAAAACTGGATGAAAAATATGGCCCATGTAGGTATGCTATTCTAATTTGAAGAGCTGAGGGGGCATACCTTAGTTTTCATAGAAAAATAGTTTTTCTCTTGTCTTAAGGGGCAAGGCTACCTTTATTTTCATATACTATTATTTTTTCAAATTACTTTACCCAGTGCCCATCGGAAAATCTGATAAACATCAGAATTTAGAAGCAGTATATAGTACAGTATAATGTATAAGGGAAGATCCCACTAACATCTGTCAACTGGGACCATGTCCCAGCCTTATAATAGCTGAGGTCCTCTGTATCATATTAGAAACATGGAAGGGTCCAGCTAAGAGTCTGCAGCATGGCCAGCTCTGCAGTCTTCTATTCTCTCTTTCCAGATGCTGCTATTTGACTCTGTAATAACGATAAAGGCAAAGAAAAGATTGTAGATGACCAGCACTAGACTAGTAGCCTACCCTTTCTTTCCCAACACAACCAGACCTGAATCAAAAATACTGCTGAACAATACCTTATAAAAGATGTCACATTTTAAATAGCAATAGTTCTAAAATACCCAGAATTTCATGGCTATAAAAAATATAATAATTAAAAATATAATCACAATAATCTGCAGGTTTTCTTGAATTATTTTATTTAATAAAGTTCAGTATTCCTTATAACTCCTGATAGGGTGATAGGTTTGAAAACTATTTTATAGGCTATAACACCTTAGAAAAATATTTGCTCTGAAGATCAGGATAAGTTGAAAAGATTGTTGTTTATAAAATTTTATAATTTTGAAACTCCCATTTTATACACTGATATACCATTTTAAAACTAATCCTTAAAAAAAAGCATGGGAAATGTAAAACAGTCAAGACAATTTACAGTCTCATGTTATGTCCCCTGTTAAGAAAAGTCCAAATACAATCAAATATGTTCACTTTCTGAAAATGATTGACTATTGAGCTTACTGGTATTCCTCTGTTTAAGTTCTCTTGTAAAGATCGCATAAGAATGAAAAATAAAAGAGGGTTGGTTAATGTTAACTGACTTGGTTTGAAATACACAGTAGCCTCTGTCACTAAACATTATGCTGAAGTGACTAGTTAACTCACATCTAGGGCAGTACTTTGCAACTCCTCTGTAAGTAGAAATGCGTGTTATGAAGAGAATATTACAGCCTTTGAAATAGTGCTCTTAAAAGGAAGCAGCAAAAGTAATTACCCTTAATTGTCTTTAATACTTTCAATCACGGGGGGGAGGCACCAAGAATAGAAAAACGAACATCATTTGGAAATGCCTATTTTTTCCAAGGCAATTTTTCATTCAATGGTGAGAAAATAATCCAGATTGATCCCTTACTTTCAGTTCTATGCCACAGGGGATGGTCTTACTCCAGGAATAACAGGGGTTTCAAAGGCCATAAACATGCTCCTCTCAATATTTCTTTAGCCAAAGACCATTATATCGAGCTCATCCAGGTTGGGTTTCAGCCAGTTATTCTTCACCCAAACAAAAATGTCTGCCAGACATTCCAACAGCTGGGAGACAGTTCACAATGAGTCAACTTGAAAATGATTCATTGTGCTGAGTACTGAACAATGTTGGGGTGGGGGTGGGGTATGGCTGAGTTGGCTGTAGAGGGTGAGAACAAGTGGGAGATGAAGAATAACCATGTGGTTCTCCCATTAAGAAGGATCTTAGATAACAAACAGCAGACTCTTATCATTTCATTTTTAGGATAAACTCAACTGGGAAGAGTACTCCTGCCATGGACCCTCAGATGAACAAGCACTTATAAAGGCTACTGACAATATTTCTTAATCAAAAAGGTCAGATTTCCTTTTATCTATAAACAGAAGACTGAGTCTTTGTATCTAAATATCTGAATCTAAAATTATAAAAGTCAATTTTTGTTACGACTCAAATATCAGGATTTCAGTGATATAAACTAGGGCTTATGAATGACAGAAATTGTAACGTTTCAGTATGGAATTAGTCTTCCATTCTAGTAGTATATAAGCAAGGTCCTGTGTATTTAAATGGTCAACATGACATTTATTTCAAAGAAGGTTTTCTTTCCTTAATTTAACCTTAAAATTGACTAATAAACCACTTAACATCCTGTAATATTTATCTACATTATAAGTCTTTTTAAGGTAATTTGCGGGAGATTAAAAATATCAATTATCCACCTTGCAGAGGAAAACTGATGAATTAATATAAAAGATACAGACAGCCTAGATTTTAAAATCTCAGAAACTCATACATATATTTCATTTGTCATATTGCTAAGCTCCATAGGTTTACATGTTATTAACTATAAACGAAATTCTATCTTAAAAGCTTCCATGAAGTATCAGAACAAGAATAAACTTTTAATCATTACCATAATATAAGTTACATTTAATGGTGAGCTTACTGCTTTCTGCACAGCAATTCTAGAAAACAGTTTATGTAATGTGGCAAACCAGATTAATTGTGAAAGTTGTATAGATATCTGAAAAATGTCTATAAAATAAAAAGCACAGGAAATTATATAAGAATAACATCTAAGTTTCTGAATGAGATGAATTTTATCCTAAACTCATTCAGTCTTCCAATTATTTGTAGGAGCATAAAAGATATTTGGGCATGTAAAGGTACTTACTTTTTTAAAAGTTCAAATAGTGTTACAGATTACTTCTTTACCTCCAAGATTCATAGGGAACGTGGTATATTGATGTAATCGTACCTTAAAACCACTCTTGTCAAAATGTCTTTCAAATCATAATATTAATACTAAATGGTCTTTTAGATAAAGGTAGGTAAATTTACTTAAAAGAATCTAAAATTAACTGCTTTTAAAAATCCTTAAAAGCATAATAATCACAATTCACTTTAGGAATAATGCACTATGGACAATAAATTGTCTTATTATAACCTGCAATGTTCAGAAAGCTTTAGCATAATGATTTTAGCAGAGGCCTGGAAACTGGAACTTCTATATTCTCATCTTAAGAGATTCTAAGTGTTTTTATGTTATTAGCCAAGATGCGAAACCTCTTTAGTCTACAGTATATGTATGTAGTTGGAAACGGAGAAGTAAAGGTATTTGTGCATCTATTACTTAGACATAAATTTTGAATAATTTTTGTGTTAAATTTGAAGTTGTTGCAATATAGTTGCCAATAAGGAATATTTGAGTAAGAACATTCAGGATTCACCAGTATGAGTAAATTAATGGTTACACCACATGCATGGCATAATGACATCACCCAAATATATACAATGATACTGCCACTCTTCCTTCCTGCCCATCTGGATGTGAAAATCTAGGATGACTCAAAAATCTTTCTTATACTAGGCAAATCGCCCTTCAGTCCTGGGTGAAAGTTGTCAGCTCTGGATAGTAGCCAAGACATGACTAGGAGGGAAGCCAGGAGAGAGCCAGGGTCCAGGAGTTTTAAGAGTTTGCTGGCAATCCCAAATAGCATTGTATTAAGTTACAAAAAAGGTTCTTAAAACTTTCTGTTGTGGTGTAATTTCTTAATTAATTACTTAAATTTAAATTATGTCAAATGATGTTGCAAATAAAAAAGGCAAATCGGAATGTCCAGTTGACTACCTTCTTACTCCAATTTTAATTTCACAAAAAACTTCACAGAGTTTTTGTTTTGATTGTTCCTTGTTTGGTTTCATAGAATGTTTCCTATTTACTTCTACAGAATGGTAACCTCTTTTTATTAGGATATGCCAAATCCATTAAATAGATTTTAAATAAAGGAAGGTTAATTTAATGCTATTTTCCAATTCAAAGCTTATAAAGCCAAAATTAAGAAATTTGTTAAGAGATAAAAATTCAACTACTGCCACAGGAAGCTCCCTTTGTTTTCTAATGAAAATAGTTGAGATACCTACTTAGAGTAACCAAGTAACAATGAGAATATATCAAAAAAAACTGAATATTTCCTTACTTACTTGGACTTAATTACCTCAACAATATAAACGATATAGTTTGTACCAATACAATATATACTTCCAGGAAAGATTTTAACAAGATAATTAAAAAGTAATTAACCAATCACTTAACTATCAAGAAGCTTGAAAGGAATAAATCAACTGACATAAAGCATTTGTGAAACGCCTCAAATTAGAATAAGTTCTTGGGTTACTCAATAAGAAAGACAGCAAACACACAATATGAAGGGTAGAGCTCCATCTGAGTATGGCACGCACATCAGATTTGGGACTACAATAGCACAAAAGCACTATCAAGTTAATATTGAAAAGTTAAAGAAATATTTAAATTACTTTATGTTTGACCCTACTATGTGAAACGATGTGTGTGTCTATGGTGGGGAGGGAATCACCACAAGAAAAGCAAGTATGCTACTTAACAGCTCAAGTTATAATAACATTTTTTGGAAAATGATATTAGAAACACAAACATACCACAACTCATGACATTTTTTTTTGTCGTGTAATAAAAAAAACAAACTTGAATGAAGGGATAAATCTAGGGATATTTAATGAGGTATTTGCTTTTCCATGCTTATTAAGTTCTCCATTCAATTGAAATCAAGACTATGAAATAATAAAATTAGGGCTTCCCTGGTAGCGCAGTGGTTGGGAGTCCGCCTGCCGATGAGGGGGACACGGGTTTGTGCCCCGGTCCGGGAAGATTCCACATGCTGCGGAGCGGCTGGGCCCGTGAGCCATGGCCGTTGAGCCTGCGCGTCCGGAGACTGTGCTCCGCAACGGGAGAGGCCACAGCAGTGAGAGGCCCACATACCGCAAAAAAAAACCCCAAAACAGTTATACAGTTTGTAACTTTTTACATGCCTTCCCTCACCTTCCCAGAGTTGTCACTTACTTCTGTGGATTAGACTCTTATTTTACTAAAAAAAAAAATTGATAGTGGGGAGATAATTATATTCATAATTAATTTTGAGTTTAAGAAAGAATATAATTTTGTCAAAATTATACTAATATATATTAATAATAATATTAACCTTAGTGAAGGTATTAGATTAAATCTTTCCAGATTTAATACTGAACATTATTCAAAGTCACATACAATTTTAAAATATGGAGGAACTTCTGTAAATTAAAAAAATCCTAATGGCAACACTCTCTCAGTAGCATTTTATATTGATATTCATGTAGGGAAATCATAAAACAACATATTTCGGTTCCTTTTTCTAATGTTTAAAACATATCCACAAAGAAGCTAATGGTAAATATACCTACCTCAAGGGCAAAAGAAATTGCTGAGTATGTTGCCAAATACCAGGATTTTTACTAGGATTAAGCAATGGAGCCATATTTTTTGTTTTCCATCTAATCATACACTTGTTATTCTATATTTTGGCATGAAAATGTTGGTTTCTTAAAATTGAAGCATTTTTTAAAGAACACATGATGTTATTTTCAGATATATTATTTACATTTACCCTGGTCTCAAATACTACATGCTCTGCAGAACATTTGTTTACATCAGTTTTATTTTTTAGTAAGTTATTATATAAAACATTAAAAAAACTTACAATTCTGAAAACCCTTATAAATGGACTGAACAAAATGCTGTAATGAATAGGCTGAACAGAATAGTAGCAAAATATTCATAATTAATTTTAGGCATTTTTAATAAACTACACGTCATCTAGTTTCATATTATAGAAATTATTCCCATGGAAATTTACTTGTATTTTAAAATCTTTTATGGGTAACTTCCTAAATCAGAAATTTGTTGCTCACTACTTTATACATGAAACCCTTAAAATGCAATTCGCAGATGTCCAAAAGCTCACACCCTGCCTGGAAAAACGACTGCTAATATCCAAATATCAAACAGAGCATCCAGCTGATGTTTGCGATGCAGTGGTAGGTTAAAGATACTAAAATTTAAAATCAGCTTAGAATAATCCCATATTGAGTATAAAATTATAGCCTGTCATCAGGAACAGGCTGACAGAGCCAGGTCCAGATGGGAGACTGGCTGCGAAAAAGGCTGAGGCAGGTGGGAATATGATGGGAACCTGACGGAAGACAGGACTACTCCCTCTGCTGGCAAGGTTCTCACCTGCTTGAATTTTTAACTAATGACTAGCTTTCCTTAAATTATTTAAGATATAACCAACAAATTATGTAAGGTGTTCCTTTTTTAGTTGGCTGTTCTGTGTTTGCACATTGTCAAACTCATGGTATCCTATATTTTCACCAGATTAATTTCTCAGAGATATAAGGATCCAATGTTTCACCAGGAGGTCCAATTATTCACTTATAATTTAATTGCATCATAAGCATAAACAAATGTAGAATTGCTTTTATAAATATTAGGTCTTTAAAAATTAAAAATGCTTCTGATTTATGTTTGTTGATATACATCTCTTCTGGAAGAAAAAATTTCTTGGGCTACAGACTTCAGAATCTCTTTCTCAGGCTCTGCATAATGTCCCGTAATGAAATAATATAGAAATGAACCATATAAATCAACTATACAGGGAACAAGGAAACAGCATGTCACAGCAAAACAGCATAGATGTACAGCGCCAAACCCATCTGATAATCTAATGATCTGAGTTCACAGATATTATGTACTAATATATAAGAAATTAAGAACTAATGTTTACACAAAAATTTTGTTAAATTTTACAGAAAAATTATTCAATATTTGATTTTCAATGTAAGTTAATAGCTGCAGCAAAAACATTTAGTAAAAATCTGTTCTAAGATTTTGGCCTACAACCAGAAGCTCCCAGAACAGGAGGGATCAGCTTTTTCACCCACTGTTCTCATCTGAATCCTGGCTTAAAAGCTATTCCAGCTCCCAGCTTTCCAGAAGGCTCCATCCCAGGAATCCCTGCCTGCCATTTGGTTTGCTGATTTTAATCTCTCAGGACTTTCTTACAGTGGCTCTACTATGCTGAACTGGCACTTGCTTCTAGAAGTGAGTTATTATTAAACCTGTAGGTCAATTGTGGCACTAAAAACTCTTCGGAAGCTTTCAGCCACTGTGTACAATTTGCTAGTCTAATTAAATATTAATTCTAAGTGTTACATTTTGTGGCTAAGAGCTTTTATTTTCCATCATCAGCCTGGAAGAGAAAGAGGTTACAAGGCCAATTTAATCTCTCTCCCGTCCTCCCCAACAGTAAAGATTAACTACATAGGGTGTGAAAACATTATTAGAGAAGCGGGAACTCTTTATATAGTAATAATGATGTAATTAATAGCAAAGGGCTAAAAAATAATGTTAGGATATAATATATGACCTGGTACTTAAACAGCTTTAAATTATAATTTGTTACAAGCATGTTTTGTCTCGATATTAAGAAATAAGTATCACCCTTCTTTGAAGACAGTAATCTTTCTTTAAGGGAAGGTATGCATCTAAGTATATAAATAGGAATAATTCAAAATTTGCATTTTCTTATAGGTGTTTTTTAGAAAGCTTGTAACACCCAAGATAAAAAGCTTAGTAATTCTATTTGTAAAATAAATACAAAATTAAGTAAAGTTGTACTTCTTTTCTGTACACAAAAGTGATGTAGTAGAGGAGAGTCTATAATAAAAATAATGTTAAAGATCCTTCCCCTTTTTTTCTTCTATCATGTTCAAGGAGACGAAACACAGAGTCCCTCCCCGATTCTGCTCCCAGAACAGTTGTGTCCATGCCTGGACATTGGGCATTATAAAGACTATGCAGTCCAGCAGCCAAAGATTCCATATGCCCAAACAGATGACTCAATCTCCATACTGTGATGAGACATTTCACTATTTCTATCATTGATATATTTGAAAATTTTGGCTCTAAATAGTACGTTACCAACCATCACCACTACTAGGAACTATATAGTATGAATTGCCACATGAACCAAAACTTCATAATTTTAGGGAAAGCAAAAAAGTATTTAAAGTCAAAATTATTTTTCATTGTATGCCTTATCAAATATGATTTGGTTAGATTAATTATAATAAAAGCTTTCTAAATGACTCTTTTTACTTTTGAAGACACACATGAATCTTACTGACAGTTTTAAATATGCTACCCTTATTTAATATGCATATTTACACTATGACAAAATGGCACATATACTGCTCCTAACGCTCTACGTAGACAGAAACTTATAAGAAATTTGGAGTTTATTTGTGTAAAAACTTTCAAACATGCTGGACCAAGAAAGTAAATTAGAAATATAAGTATAATGCATACAAGCTAAGATTTGATTTAAAAAATTAATCAAACACTAGATTGTGTAATATGAAACAGAAGGAAAAAACACTGGAACTATAAAAATTTATAAATCTAAGCATATAGGAGCAGAGTTGAAACATAGTTCTATTATTTGTTGTTGTAAAGAAAAACAGACTCTGTTTACACCCAAGCAGACTTGTGTGAAGTTACTAAATTTCCAAAGACTGGAATTTGACAAATATGGTAAAATTAATATGGGTTGAATATGATTCATTTCATTAAAAATAATTATTTATTTTTAAACTTTTAAAAATGTTAATTTTTTGCAATCTATATCAGAGTAGTTGAGAAGGTCTAGAAAAATTAAGGCAGATTCTTAATTGAGAATATGAAAAACTGATACCCAGAATATCCAACTTTATCCTTTAATAATTGATAGTCGTGATCAAGAGATTGAATCTGTAATTTTCAGCCTTAAATATTTGTAACAAACTGTATTTAAAAAGACCATTTCAAATAATAATTCTCCTTAATAAAGTACATTTTAAAAGACCATTTAAGATAGATTAAGTTATAAGGCAGAAAGTGTTGTTATGTTTTCCTATAATGATGCTCATATCAACAATTAGAAAAACAATATTTTCCAGAATTTTATAGTTGTAAACTCATAAGAGTCTGTTGTTCCCTTACCATACAATTATTCTTAGGTCTTCTTTTAAGAATAAAAGATTTCACACTGAGAGAAATTCACAAGGCCACTGGAGTCCACATTTCATAATCCTATATTAGTGGTTAGTTCTATAGCTGTCCATCGCTTGCCTTAGAGTTTAGCTGCTAAAATACTCAGCATGAACACAAAAGTTTATGGATGTGAAGAGGTTTGTTCTGAATTTCTCCACACTGAAACATACTGCATCATTTACTTCAGTGGCTTCGAAGTTTTCATACATTAATATTATAGAGGATTGATTTGAAAATATATCAATTAAAATAACACACTAAAACTTCTTTCAATTTTCAAGAGACATGTAACAAGGGCCTGTCTTCCTGCTTTTCTTCAGAAAATGATTTTTCCTTGGTATAAGGTAACTAATGCTGATGATAGTTTTCTTCAGTGAGGTAGCTGGAGGCGGGGGGAGGGTGGGGAGGGAAATTCCACAGATAAAATTGTTGGAAAATAGTGGTTTATGATAAAAACTGAATAGGGTTATTACTGACGAAGTGCCAGTGATGACCAATAAAAATGTTATAGGCCAGTTACAAATCTAAAATCTATTCTGAATAAAAGAAAGTTTAAATAGTTTACCAACTAATGTTCTATAAGCAAATACATTAAGTGCTAGCAATACAAAGAATTATTGTAGAATGAGAAAAAGTGATTTCATATTTTATCATCAAAAATGTCAAGGAAGTTTTCACTCCTGCATTATTATAGTTAAGGAGAAATTTATTGGGTTGTTTATATTTAAAAATTCCTTAAAACTGTAGATTATGACAGCTTGAATAGATTAGCAATAATAAAAAGTAAATTTTCTTTTTGAAAGGAAAGCTGTGAGAAAGGTATAGAAAAATAACCTTTCCTATTTTAATTACCACTCTAAGTGCTTTAATATTTATTTCCTGACAGTTTCAGGTAAAAGTGTTTTCAATCAATAAAAAATACAAATCGAGAACAACCTGTCACATATTGTGCAAATAAAATGCATAAGCTAGGGGAAATTTATTTTCCTTTCGCCTCACCAATATAATCATAATAAGGCATGAAACTAAGTTTCTATTTCCAAAAAGAATAAATGTTATTGGTCACCATTTTTCTTAAGCAGAACTGTCACTGATAATTGCAAATAAAATTAATTTAAAAGGCACAAAATATTTGTATAATTTGCAAGTGGATGACAAATTTCGCTAATAGTAAGCCAGTTCTCATTTATAAGACCAAAAAACATTAGAGTTTCATATATTGCTAGATACGGAAATCAAACAGTAACCAATTGTAACAGCTTCAAAGTTATCACCGTGTAAAAAAAGCTCGTTAAAAAGTTTCGAAGGGTGTACAGACATTTGTGTTTCTAACAGTAAACAGGAAAAAAAGCAGCTGAAATATAACAATCTTTAATATGGAAATTTATACTTAAGATTTTAAAAGTTGAAATAATATTCTCATACTTAAGATAATAGGAAGGAAGAGTTTCAAGGTAGGGTTTTAGTTATTTTTCTTAGATGTAACTTTTCCTCTTTCTTTTTCAATCCACTATAATCTTCGCTCGACAACAGTTTTGAACAGTTGAGTTGTGAGAATGTGAGCAGCTGCTGTTATTATAACTAAAGGTCTGTCTACTGCTTGAGTCTGAGAGACCACATGTTCGGCTGTCCTCTCATCTTGCCATCCTCACCAATTAACTATTAACATGGAGGGCTGTACACATGCTCTTGGGGGCTCTTTAACAGGCTTCTTGGCGAGTGGAACAACTACACAGCAGGGATCTGGGAACTGAGTAATGCCGGAATATAGGGGAGCCGTCCATAGTTCTGCTCCTTCTAATGACACTTTGCTCCACAGTTCAGCATGTAACAAAGTCTGTATTTAACTTGGCCATTTTCACATACATTTTTAATACAGTGTCTTTGGGCAGATACTAAAACTATATTCTAGCAAGAGAGCAGATGAGTAATAATACTACTTCACAGGGAAAATTGTTTAGGACTATATATGCATACATATTTTAAGACATTCATAATATATTTGATGAATAATTTTAGTGTTTTCAGCAAACAGATATTTAGAATTTATTTTATTCATTTGTTATAATGTATGCTTATTATTTCCTGTGCTGTGATGAAAATAATCTCTAACCCAAAGGAAATAAACTATTTCAAGTTCAAAGTTATGAGGCTGAGCAGAAAATAGTTCAAATGCAAATTTAAAAATAATTCTTTTCCACTCTACTTGCAAAAGTCTTATTACAACAATAAGTTAAAGTCAGTTTCGAATCTATGTCATTATTTTCCCTATTTTAACTTTTCCCCCTCTTTGCAATTTCCTTAACTATGTGTTCCTTCTCTACAATGAAATTAAACATGGGAAGCATGCCAAAAGTACAATAAAGGGTAACTAATCATTACTGTACAGGTCTGACAGAATGCTAATAACTAAAGTAAGAACACTGATTGGCTATTTTTTTTTGAACTTCATGGAATCTTTACTTATTTATTTTTAACATCTTTATTGGAGTATAATTGCCTTACAATGGTGTGTTAGTTTCTGCTGTATAACAAAGTGAATCAGCTATATATAAACATATATCCCCATATCTCCTCCCTCTTGTGTCTCCCTCCCACCCTCCCTATCCCAACCCTCTAGGTGGACACAAAGCACCGAGCTGACTTCCCTGTGCTATGTGGTCGCTTCCCACTAGCTATCTATTTTACATTTGGTAGTGTATATATGTCCATGACACTCTCTCACGTCGTCCCAGCTTACACTTCCCCTTCCCCATGTCCTCAAGTCCATTCTCTATGACTGCGTCTTTATTCCTGTCCTGCTCATAGGTTCTTCAGAATCTTTTTTTTTTTTAGATTCCATATATATGTGTTAGTATACGGTCTGTTTTTCTCTTTCTGACTTACTTTACTCTGTATGACAGTCTCTAGGTCCATCCACCTCACTACAAATAACTCAATTTTGTTTCTTTTTATGGCTGAGTAACATTCCATTGTATATATGTGCCACATCTTCTTTATTCATTCATCTGTCGATGGACACTTAGGTTGCTTCCATGTCCTGGCCATTGTAAATAGAGCTGCAATGAACATTGTGGTACATGACTCTTTTTGAATTATGGTTTTCTCAGGGTATATGCCCAATAGTGGGATTGCTGGGTCATATGGTAGTTCTATTTGTATTTTTTAAGGAACCTCCATACTGTTCTCCACAGTGGCTGTATCAATTTACACTCCCACCAACAGTGCAAGAGGGTTCCCTTTTCTCCACACCCTCTCCAGCATTTATTGTTTGTAGATCTTTGGATGATGGCCATTCTGACTGGTATGAGGTGATACCGCACTGTAGTTTTGATTTGCATTTCTCTAATGATTAGTGATGTTGAGCATCCTTTCATGTGTTTGTTGGCAACCTGTATATCTTCTTTGGAGAAATGTCTATTTAGGTTTTCTGCCAATTTTTGGATCGGGTTGTTTTTTTGATATTGAGCTGCATGACCTGCCTGTATATTTTGGAAATTAATCCTTTGTCAGTTGCTTCGTTTGCAAATATTTTTTCCCATTCTGAGGGTTGTGATTGGCTGTTTTTCCTGATCTAAGAGAAATAAATATTTTATATACTTTTAATGTAGTGTTACTTTATATAATATATTCAAATAAAGGTGTCACACTTCTATTATCTATAGATGTTTAATTATATGACAAAATTTCCAAGGATATCAAACTGCATTTCTATTTCCTGTCAGAATCTACTTTACTCTCAAATACCAAGCTCAAGCATCCCAAATACGTACATATACTGATTGTCTGCTCCATCCATTCTATCTTTCATATTTCTGAAGAAACTCCAGGAGGATGGGACCTTGCTTGTCTTGTTCACTACTTTATCCCCATGGATGCCTAGAATAGTACTTGCCATCAATATTTGTTGATTGAATAAATTATTCAATCACCATTTAAACCTTGACTTAGAGTCTTCAGGGAAGGCACTGGTCATAGTCGAGAGGAAGTTGATGTATGATGTTAAAAAGAGTCATGTTACAACAGGTGATGTTACTAAGACTTCAATGGCCATCTGACTTCAGCCAAGGTTCCTAACCTGCCTAAGCTGTGAGAAGATCCTGTCCAACCTGTGAGAAGATCCTGTCCATGTTGTTCATAAAAAGAGGCAGAAAGCTGAAGATTTCTATTACTTCAACAGACTTGTGTACCTTAGTTTTTGTAGCCTGATCTCTGTTCAAATTCTCAGTTTTGGAGGTGTGTTTAAGTAACAATAGTGAAGGTGACAATTGTTGACATATAATGAGTGCCTACCATGTGCCAGCACTGGGTGAGCACATGTTATTGCTAATCCTCTGAAGTTTTACAAATGAAGAAGCTGAGGCTGAGAAAGTTAGGACTTGACTAAGACCAAATAACTAATTGGGTCTATCTCCCTCCAAAGCCCAGGCTCTTTCTATCATTGAATGCTACTTTGTACACAGTCTGCTTCTTGATTTTGACCCTATTTTAGTACTTCCATTGAATAAGCAGCAGAGCATGGTGGTTAAGAGTATGGTACTTGGAAGGGAAACACTTAGATCTAAATCCTGCCACTCAAGTAGCTGTGTGATCTTGGGAAAGTCACTTAAATTTTCTGTCCCTTTTTCCTTATCTATAAAATGGAAATAATGATAGCACCAACAATATAGGATTATTATAAGGATTAAATGAGTTAATATTTGAAAAGATCTTAGGACTGCAACTGGCCTGTAGAAATCACTGTGTAAGTTTTTATTAAACAAACTCACAGTTCCCTGGTTCTGTGTATGCATATGTCTTTGGTTAGCTTTGTAAGCATACTGCTTCCACTTCTTACTCTCTTTTCTTAGCCTAAACATTGTGATTTTCCTTGCCAGTCTTTAAGATTTATTTAGAGTTTTATCCACTATTTATATCATGACTGGTTTAAGCAAACTGTTAAGTTTTACATTTTCTCCTAAGTATTTTCATAAAAAACCAAATATATGGTCAGATGTCATGTTCAAAGAGCAAGGGAATAATTTATTTTTTCTTATAGCTCCACTGATATTAGGACCAGAAGACTACTATACAATAGCTAGGCAAAATTGTCTAGGGAAGAGACTGTGGTATAAGGTCACCAAAGTCTGACCTTATGTTCTCCTATTTCCATTTCAAAATAGTCTCTTTACTGGTATTTTAAAAAGCAGAATTTAAATTATATCTTTTTCAGTTTTACAAGAATTCAAATATATCTATAAAATACCAAAATTCAAATACTGCTTAATGTTCAGTGGTGTACATAGGATGATTTGAAGTCTTCTGATAGCATTACTGCTCTTCTCTTACACAGAGGCTAGAGGAATCACTGTCACAAACATTCACAATAGGTTTGGAATCTCTTCTCTAAATAATAATGATGATCACTACCAAAATGGCCTTAGAAATTTTTTTCTTTCTTTTCTTTATTGCATAGGCACCTTTGCAATAAATTTTAAAATTACATATATACATATATTTATTTCATAATTATTTTGGTTCTTAAATTTAGGTCTTTGATTCATTCTGAATTAATTTTTGTATATGGTGTGAGGTAAGGGTCCAAACTTCATTCTTTTGCATGTAGCTATCTAGTTGTCCCATGCCATTTGTTGAAAGGTTATTCTTTTCTTATTGAATGGTCTTGGCACCCTTGTTGACCACAGATGTATGGGTTTATTTCTAGACTGTCAATTCTATTCCATTGTTTTATATGTCTATTCTTATTCGAGTACTCAAGTACTCCCTGGAGACCTCCAAATTTAAATTACATCTGCTATATTTCTTTTAATGTAATTAAATGTAAAGTTCTCACAGACCTTTGGAGTGTCACCAAGCATAGTCCTTGTTTCTCTGATTTGCTTGAATATGTTATTTAAGTTCAGACCCCAGTTGTGAAACAGGGATAATGCTTAATGTATCCAAGGACAGGAGCTTAATTCAGATGAACCCTTCAAGTCCTTTCTATTTAGCCTTAAGGTTAAAGATTTGAGATTTACTAGCTTTGAAAGAATGAGTTCCAGAATACAAATCTGTTAGATATTGTAGTAGAACTTTCCCATAATATGGTTCTAGAATCTGATTTTCTGGGTTCAAATTATGGTTTCTCAAGTATTTAACCTTGATCTAATTTCTGAATTTCTCTATACCTCAGTTTCCTTATATGTAAAATGGAGATAACAGCATTTACATAAAAATTCTATAAGAATTGTTAGGTCCTGACTTAGTGTTTTTTATTTGCTAGTTGCTCTCATTATTGTTATAATTGCTACTTCTTAGAGAAGTAAAACAAAGCTCAAAACTTCTCTGCTATAATCATTCCAAATCAAAGTGTTTTAGTATGTACATTAGAAAAAATGACTTCAGTGATTTAGTACTTTGACTTTCACATTCCATTCATTGCAGCAGGTATTTCAGTTATATTATTTCTAGTATCATGTTATAGTGTATGTATACATATATACATACATACTGTGGAAACAGTCCCAAACTTGCCCCTTGAACAGTCTTAAGAAAAAAACTTGTTTGAACCAATGAGAAAATCTTACAAAGACCCCTCTTTCTCTGGGGAGGCTGGCCTCTTTTAATGAGAGTGTAACTTCAGGAGAAATATATATAGAAACCAGGAGGGAAGATGGGGACTAGTCCTATTCAGATCAGCTTTTTTTCCAATTTTTTTTTACTGTGGTAAAGTACATATAGTGTAAAGTTTACCATTTTAACCATTTAAAAAATAATAAATTTATTTATTTATGTTTGGCTGCATTGGGTCTTCATTGCTGCACATAAGCTTTCTCTAGTTGTGGCGAGTGGGGGCTACTCTTCATTGTGGTGGCTTCTCCTGTTGCAGAGCATGGGCTCTGGGCCCGCGGGCCTCAGTAGTTGTGGCATGCAGGCTCAGTAGTTATGGCATGCGGGCTGTAGAGTGCAGGCTCAATAGTTGTGGTGCATGGGCTTAGTTGCTCTGCGGCATGTGGGATCTTCCTGGCCCAGGGCTCAAACCCATGTCCCCTGCATTGGCAGGTGGATTCTTAATCACTGTGCCACCAGGGAAGCCCTTAACCATTTTTAAGTGTACAGTTCAGTGGTATTAAACACATTCATAGGGCTTCCCTGGTGGCGCAGTGGTTGAGAGTCCGCCTGCCGATGCAGGGGACACGGGTTCGTGCCCTGGTCCGGGAAGATCCCATATGCCGTGGAGCGGCTAGGCCCGTGAGCCATGGCCGCTGAGCCTGTGCATCTGGAGCCTGTGCTCCGCAATGGGAGAGGCCACAACAGTGAGAGGCCCGCGTACTGCAAAAAACAAACAAACAAACAAACAAAAAACCCCACACATTCATAATGTTGTGCTACCATCACCACCAGCCATCTCCAGAACTCTCTGCCCTTGTAAAACTGAAACTCCATACCCATTAAAATAATAACTCTCATTCTCTTCCACCCCCAGCACCTGGCAACTACCATTCTATTTTCTGTCTCCGACTGCTCCAAGTATGTCATATAACTGGATTCACTGTATTTGTCTTTCAGTGATTGACTTATTTCACTGAGCCTAATGTTCTCAAGATTTATCCCTGTTGTAGCACATGTGAAAACTTCCTTCCTTCCTTCCTTTTTTTTTTTTTTTTTTTTGCAGTATGCGGGCCTCTCACTGTTGTGGCCTCTCCCGTTGCAGAGCACAGGCTCTGGACGCGCAGGCTCAGCGGCCATGGCTCACGGGCCCAGCTGCTCCGTGGCATGTGGGATCTTCCCGGACAGGGGCACGAACCCGTGTCCCTTGCATCGGCAGGCAGGCTCTCAATCACTGCGCCACTAGGGAAGCCCCTTCCTTCCTTTTTAAGGCTGAATAATATCCTGTTGTGTGGATATGTCACACTTTGCTTATCTATTCATCTGTCAGTGGACAGTCAGGTTGCTTCTACATGTTAGCTGTTGTGAGTAATGCTGCTATACATGGGTGTAAAATTATCTCTTCAAGATCTATATTCAGATCAGCTTTATGATCAATGACAAGATATGACAGCAAAATCAACCTCACGTCACAATGATACTAGCAAGTTCACAATAAATCAAAGAAAAAAATAAAAAAATTAGTGAAGATGAAATTACCACATACTCACTGTATATTAAAACCACAAGTACTAGAGAACTGAATAATCTAAAAGACATCTTGCTGTTCCGGCATTTCAAGCATCTGAAGTCTCTTTTATCCAAATGGCACAAGAAAATAATTTACCGGATTCATAAAGTACTTATAAACTGCTCTTCACTATAAACCACGAGTTAGGAGAAAGTAGTTTTGGAAGGTTCTTACCTGGATAAGGTGTGTTGGCACTGTGATGATACAGGCTGAAAGAGAGCTTCGCAGGAGACCACGGAGCATATAGAGGAACTTTGTAAGACTGTGATTGCTGTCACAGTTTTCTGTCCAGCAAATGTCATCTCCCCACAAAGGTGAACCAAGATTCTGGATTCCTATTCTTAAAATGTTTTTCTGTTTTTTCTAAGGGAAAGTGAGAGGGAGGTAAACACATTAAGTTTTATTAAACAATAGGATACCTACCTCTTTTACTTTCATCTGCCGGTTCTTATTTTTATTCGAAACAGATCAGGGAGATAATGTCAACAGACGTAGTAAAAAGTTTTATGTATTATCAATAATAAGGCAATATAAAGGAAACCTTTTAGATTACAAGACTATAAAAATATAGCAGAACTGTTGTTTTGTTTTTTCTTTTGGAAAATTTGAAGAGTATCACAAGCCTTAAGCTTTTGTTTCTAAATCTTAACGGTGACTAAGAATTATGTTTGAGGCAATTAAAATAATACATAACAAATCACAGGTAATAATAAAGAGAATCTAAACTAGAATACTTACAAACCATTCTTACAAAACTCTGTAAGTCTTTCAATAAACTACAGAGTGCTCACTATTTCTCAGATAAATTCTATCATGTCCACCGCCTACTATTTTGTTTGAAAGAAGTTTAAAAATGTGTTTTTGGGGGTTTAGCATTTTACACTTGCCTCTATTTTTTCTTCTTGAAGCTATTTTTTATGATAATAATTTGACACTTTTAATAAAACTTAACAGGTGAATGTTTGGAACCTGATCCCATTGACATTAAGGTCATAATAATAGTGAATGATATTTCTTGGGAAAAGAGTATTGAAAAACCATTAAATAAAACCTAAAATGATTGTCAATAAATGTTTGCCAGCAGATGTGTTTATAATAAATTCTACTGTTTGGGTTATTCTAACTGAACAAATGTTTTGCAAATGCTTTCCTTAGCAATTCAGCAAAATTTCCAGGCAAAGGAAGGAGCTCTTAGCAAAACCTGGCACATGAAAATAACTGGAAAATCATTATTACAATTCTAAAGGGGAAAATAAGACTATTCTCCCAAAGCAAAGATTTGGAACATGCCACTTTAGATGTGATTTCTGATGAAACAAGATCCTAAAATATATATATCACTTGCTGTTGCTACAAAATACCACTAATAAAATTTATTAGCCAACTAGTTATTGCCCAATACTATATGTATATATATATATATATACACACACACAATATATAATATCTCCCTGATATTAGACACACAAGTGATTTTTTGTATTCCTTTTCAAGTAGAATTTATTGACAAAAGAAAGTAGGGAAAATGAATAAAACGTTGAAATGTTAGAAGAGGAAAGACTACGGGGACGATAGTAAGATGGGTAAGATACAGACTTAAAGTCTGCGTTGTGCAACTAAGTAGATGTATGATTTTGGGTAAAACAAGTAATTACTTAGGCCTTAGTTTTCTCATTTCTAAAATTAAAAGGATAGAACATTGCTGTATGAGACCATATAATTCTTCAAATATATAAAGTGACACAAAGGCCTGGATAAAACTGCGAGAATGAGATTTTAAAAAGAGGAATTTAGTCTAAGCACATTTGAGAAAAACTTTCTGACTTCTAGGGCCTAAAGCACAAAGACAATAATATCAAGGCAGTTGGTCCAGTTTTCTTTTCTGGTTGCCTTGAGGTTATGATGACAAGCACCTAAGATACCATATGTGGTGATCCTCAACAGTCCATAAAAATTATTTTCTTTTTATTTCTGCATTACTTGAATAAAATGAAGTAATATGATGTACCATGGTATATGTTAGAAGTATAAATAAATTTCCAATGAGTTCCTATATCTGTGAAATATGATAGGTTATTCATTTTTATGTATTACTTAGAAACTCAGAATTTAAACAAAATGGCAAGATTAAGGTTCATTTTTCTCATCCTTAAACTTGTTTTCTTATGAACTGTAGCTTAAGTTAGATTCCTAACAGAAACAGCAACTTGGAAAAAAAAGAGAGAAAATTCCCCCCCGGCCCAAATCTAGATATTAGAATGAAATCCGATGGTAAAAGGAGAGCAGCCTCATATTGTTTACCTTGTCAACACTTCAGAAACTAAAGGTCAGCTGTATTTTAATCCACAGTCACCATTACCTACTACTGCTGTATCAAAAAGTTTACACAAGTTCATAACAAAAATGCTGTCAGGTGCAGAATCAGGAGAACCACAGTTTAGTGACTTTGACAGTTACACTGATATACACATATAGAAAGAATGAAAATATTAAAAGCCAGAGAATGAATGAGTGATAAGATTTTAAGTGAAGTATGTACACAGCACATTAGAACATAATTGAGCATAATACTTCAACCCAGGGAATACATTTATATTTTAAAAAATATGACAGTATTGTAAAAACAAAGGCTGAGTTACAAATTTCCTGTGTTGTTTGGGACGTATAATTCCTTGCTACACCATATAATAATGGGGCATACTGTAAGGCATAATAAAACTAAAAAATAAATGTTTGCTGACAGCTGAACAATAAATATATTCCTATGAGAAGATCTAAAATATTTAATCTGGTACTCTAAGTAAAATCAATGTTCAAATTTCATTTATTGTATTATTTCTTAGATATCTGAAAATCAAAAATTAAAAATAAAATTATGACAGCGATTTGTAAATGTTTCCACTCCAAGTATCTTTATGGATGAGCTACAATACTTTACTTACTACTGTTATTAATTATATGGTAGTATATAATATTCTGTTCCTTAGAGTCTATTTCTATTTGTTGCCTCCAACTAGTTTATTTCAAAATGTAGTGATAGAGAAAGTAAGATGAAAATATCCTTTTAAAAAGTAGGATTTATTTCAGTGTCAGAATATTATTTTGACCCGGGAATAATATTTTTTGAAGTAGTGCCTGATAGATGCATTTCTGTGGCTTCTGGAAGTAATCTAAAGTTTCTGAGGCAGATTTATAGACTAGGTAATTAAGCAAATGATGCAATCCATAATTTAAAAATATGGGAATTCATTAACTATATTTTAGTTCTAATAAAATTGGAAATATATATTTATAATAACTTATTGGTATATTTAATTTGATTAAAAATTTGTTTTTAGCATTCCTGGTACTCACCATAAAAACGTCTGTCTCAAACCTGTTTAATCTTTATGAAGGTCAAAAGTTATAGAACCTCTGGTTCAGAGACCCAAACCAGTTTGTTGTCTATCAATGTTCATGAAATAAAATATTGTTTACTGAAAACAGTGTTGATTCATAGTCAAATAAACAAGAAAACAAACCTTTCATTCTATTCCAATAATAGCTTTTTAAGGGTTCTTCGGATGTGTGTGTGTGTATACATATCCATATATGTAAGTATAAGGGTATCTCTTTGTTACTGCCTTTGCTTTTTTGCATTCTATAAAATTTCTTGCTCTTAGAAGATGTGTCATCATTCTACAAGAGCAGCAGCTCTGCACACTGTACCACAGGAACTGTTATGACATGCCTGTTTCCATAGTTACCAGAGCAAGTGGGGAGAGGTGTCTGTCAGGGACCAATTACCTCTCCAGACGGGCACTGCCACCAAAGAGAAGACATGGTGCCCATAAATCTTAGCTAGGACCAAAAATGGAACAACAATGAGCAAAATAAAACTGTACTAAATACCAAGGGCCATCACAAAAACTGTAACATATATGAAAAACCATCTATAAATGAATGTCTGTGCTTTGCCATACACACATAAGTATTTTCAACCTGCTATTAAACTGATGATTGAAAGAAAATTTAAAAGTATTTATTTTGCTATGGACAAAGTGTTAAATATAGCAATAAAGCTTATAAGAATATTTAAAAATCTATGATATAAATTAAGAGCAAATGTAGTTGATAATGCTGAAAATAAGACTTTTGGCTTTTTTGTCTTCTTCAGTAAAAATAATGGTGCTCTGGAAATAATTCTACTAAAATAATATAAATGAAATGCAAAACTTTTAGCAGCAATAGCAATTAAAATCACTGAGGAAGAATTGTGAAAGGCATGATATCTAGAAATAAAATTTCCCTCATTTTGTTTAAGTTAAACTAACCGGAACATTTTTAATAGTAGGAATCCAGAGGAAGTTTTTAAAAATAGAGCTACAGAGAAATAGTTAACTTATAAAATGTTTTAATGTAGCAAATAAAAATGCATCTTTTATTCAATGAGACAACTCAAAGCATAATATAATAAATAAAATCTTGAAATAATTAATTCTTACGCATAAGATAATTTAACATTAAGGCCTAAATGACAGAAATATAAAAAATTTCAATAGAAGAGTACAAGTCTTGCAGATTTAACAGTAATTTTCAAACTGTGGTATTTATTAACTCCAGGTACTACAAATACATATTTAAAAATAATGTTGACAGTGTATGTGAACATCTTATGGGCATCCACTGAGAACTTAGCTAAAATTCTAAATACACATTTACAGTCAAACCAAGGCTGCCCGTGCTCTGCTTATTTACATCCTCTGTGCTTAGAAACAGCTTGTTCGCTGTTGATTATTCTAAGACCTACTGGGTCTACCCCTAGAGAGTTTAAAAACAGCATTACATACATGATTATAAAAAGGCTTTGAAGGTACTCAATACCTGGGGATTGGATCCATCGAATCCTTCCTCATAAATGACGTTCTGGATAAACTGCAGCAGCTTTATGTAGCCATGGTTCAAAGAACTGTTGATAAGAAGTGGTTCAAATGCATAAATAAGCTTATTACACAGGAAATACAAACTGTAAGCTAAAACTTTAAATAAATAACTAAAAGATATACATTTATGAGACTATACTTAAATATAAGACAAAACAGTATAAGGCATTCTAAAATAAAAAGTCAGTACATCCATGGAATAAGTTGCAATGCCCTATATTAACTAGCTCAATGTTCTTGACATCATGGGAAGATAAAAATCTGTGGAGACTGAGATGACTTAATTATGTCAGGCTTAGTTACCTCCAAGAAAATTAATGATTTAATGAAGCAACCTAAAAGATGAAGCCACTATAGCTTCTCTGGAGTAATCATAGATAATTAACACATAGTTAATGAACTGCTATGCCAAGTACACCTGAATCAATGTCCTGATCACTTGAGCTCATCTTCCATCAAAGTTTTAATATTCTTAGAACAAATCGTTAATAATAATATTAATTCAAAAACAACTTTTTAAGAAAAATGAAGACAAGTGAATATAAGTTCCACTTCTGTCTGTAAAAAAAAGACAATAAGACAAATGTATGAATTTAAGAAGATAAACTGTTTCCCACATGAATATTAGCATTAATGTTACTATTTCAAAATATTTTACAAGTGCTATGAAACATAACAAAAATTTAGTAAGAGTGAAGAAAATCTGCTTTAACATTAACTGAATTTAAGATTCTTCATAATGGACAACCTGTGTGCTATATCTGAACATTAAATGTCATGATAACGAAATTCTGGAAAATTGCAATTTCATCGAAATTGAAGTGCCTAATACTGTAAAAGCTGCAGGTGATTTTAAAAATACAAAAGTATTGGGACTTCCCTGGTGGCATAATGCTTAAGAATCTGCCTGTCAATGCAGGGGACACAGGTTTGAGCCCTGGTCCGGGAAGATCCCACATGTTGCGGAGCAACTAATCCTGTGTGCCACAACCACTGAGCCTGCGCTCTAGAGCCCTTGAGCCACAAATAAGCCCTCGTGCCACAGTTCTTTGTTTTGTTTTTTTTTTGCGGTACGCGGGTCTCTCACTGTTGTGGCCTCTCCCATTGCGGAGCACAGGCTCTGGACGCGCAGGCTTAGCGGCCATGGGTCACGGCCCCAGCCGCTCCTTGGCATGTGGGATCTTCCCGGACTGGGGCACGAACCCGTGTCCCCTGCATCGGCAGGCGGACTCTCAACCACTGCGCCACCAGGGAAGCCCCTGCCACAACTCTTGAAGCCTGCACGCCTAGAGCCCATGCTCTGCAACAAGAGAGGCCACTACAATGAGAAGCCTGCACATCGCAGCGAAGAGTAACCCCCGCTCGCTGCGACTAGAGAGTGCCCAAGTGCAGCAATGAAGACCCAACACAGCCAAAAATAAATAAATAAATTTATAAAAAAGAAAAAAATACAAAAGTATTTGCTTTACTGTGATCCTAAGTAAAGTGATCATATAGGCAGAAGTGCCTGACATAAAGAAAAAAGGAAATATAATTTGAAGCATTCAGGTAACATTAAAGAATGTAAGTTAGGAAATGTAGCAAACTGCTTAAATTAATGTGTGCAAATCAATGGCAAGTGGTTCAGCAAAAAATATATGCACATCTCTGTAAACATTTTATAGAACAGTCACACCCAGCCCAAAAGTACCTCTCTAACAGCAACGAAACAAGAAAACCAAGAGAAAAGAATGGTGTTCTGGGGGCTTCCCTGGTGGCGCAGTGGTTGAGAGTGCACCTGCCGATGCAGCGGACACGGGTTCGTGCCCCGGTCCAGGAAGATCCTACATGCCACAGAGCGGCTGGGCCCGTGAGCCACGGCCGCTGAGCCTGCGTGTCCGGAGCCTGTGCTCCGCAACAGGAGAGGTCACAACAGTGAGAGGCCCGCGTACCGCAAAAAAAAAAAAAAAAAAGAATGGTGTTCTGTGCAAAACAAGTATTACTCCAATTGAAGGATTTGGGAGTACAGTTATTTCTCATATGCTTATTTCTCCATTTTCAATAAAAATACAATGGATTTCATGACATTTTTCTAATTTTGTGAGGAAATGTGTCTGTAAACAATGATATTCTGTAAGGACAATGATGTGACTATTTCACATCTTAACACGTATTTGTCCCGGCTAGCTCAACTTACAGAACACAGCGTTGCTGTTTGAACACAGCAGATTCAATCCCTATCTGGGTCAGTTAGCTTTGCACAGGGGCTAAAATCTGCTCCAAGGTCCCAGATTATGAAATGAATTCCAGCCAACCATTTGACGAATGTCATATGGGTTAAAGGAGGGTGGATCAAAAACATATCCAGTGTATCCTAATCCACCAATAATGAATCTACCTAAGACCATTATTATTTCATATGTTCAAAAAGTTTCTTAAGCATTTTTCCCTCTGCCCCCCAACTGTTCACTGATAAAATCTGCCTTAAGTATTTGGTAGTAAATTTGCTATCTAAAGGCATACTACTAAATACCACATACATAAATTACTTCTTAGCTTTTTAGTTGCCACCATTTATCCATTTCATCTTTTCACAGCCTGTTAAGATAACTATAGTAGGTCTAAGATTCTCTTCAATGGTTTGGGGGCAGTTGTTCTCTTGATATGAGAACAAAAACAAGACAAAAGAGAAATACGTCTTAGTCTCTTTCCTATTTCACATTGACATAAACAACCCAATCACTAACAGTGATTAGAACTTTATAATAAAGTAAATTTTCCGATCTAGTTAGATTTCTAGGAAAATGAACACTTTGATGACAAAATAAATGGGAAAAAAAATCAATATTTATGTATACTGAGAATATTCATTTTTGGATACATGGGATTAGAACTTTTAAAACTGAACTAGTTTATATGGTATTAACATTAAAATACTAAGTATTGTTAACCTCCATGAGATAAATTTCCTTGTCAACAATATTTATAGTAATATATATTTTTTGCTGAAAATAAATACCTTGTCACCTAAATTTTTTATTAAACCCCTTTAATTTTGAGGATGTTGCCTTTTTGTTTGTTCAGCAGTCCAGTAACTCATAAAACAGGAGTTGTCAAGAAGGAAACCCAGTTACAAATATGACTCTGGCTTCCTTATTAATGTTTTCAAACATTTCACAAAGGTTAGGTTATCATAGTGTTTACGACATATCTCAAAGGCAGCACATTTCAAATCACATATTTTATTTTGCCCGATTTTCATAATTTTCAACAACTTTCATAGTAAAGTTATCTATCTTGAAATTCTAAAATGTCATTAAAACTATAACAGTACAAAGAATATAAAAAAAATTATTAGAATTTTAATTTTTACCTTTAAAATATTAAGCATTTAAAACCTTCTTTAGTTAAAAAAAATAAAATTGACCATATGCATTATTATTCATGTATCTGCTATTATATTACCATGTTGTTTGACAGGACTGAATTTCGTTATATTAATATACAAATATGGATAAAAGGGATCCAATCACCCAATGTAAACCTATATTCTGATGACCAAGTTTAAGATGTTTTAAAAAGCTGACAGAAAAAATGAGACTTTCATGCCTATCAATATCCCTCCTCCCCTGATTTTCAGTAAGAGGTCTAATGGATATCTGCATCAGAGAATTTTAATTTATATCAACAAATGGCATTGGTTTTCCTGTGAAAGGTAATTCTGTCATTCAGTCTCATTAGGAAAGATAAAAACCATTACTCTAAGAAAAAGAATCAGATGTATACCTAGAAAAGAAATCAAGTAGATAATGAATAACAGATAATTTACCTTGCAGTTTCTCAGTGAACAAAGGAATACTTATAAAAGTATCAATGTGATCAAAGAATAAATTTAACAACAACAAAAAAACTTAGGTAACAGGAGACAAGATTTCATTTGTGAAAAAGTAAATTAAAAAAATTAGTATATGTGAAATTAACTAGTTGATAAGTGAAAAGTTAACTCATAGAAAATAAGCTCTTGGATTTGTTTCTGATTGTAATTATATCAACTGGCAAAGTGTCTGGCACATAATAAATACTCAAAATCTTTTGCATCACTGTCACAACATTTGATCATTACGGTAACTTTGTGAGGTAAGTATAGCCATTATCTTCATTTCATGGTTGAGAAAATTAAGACCCATCAGGGGCAAGTGATTTGGCCACGGCTATACAACAATTAAGTAACAGAAGTGGCACTTAAAATTCAAGTTTTCTAAAATTTTGAGTTAAGTTCTTTTGGTTAAACTAGAGTGAGATCCACAGTGAGATCCAGATTCAATGAAAAGTCTGTGGGTTCAAATACACTCATGTCACTCAGATGAGGTTTGAACATGGCTCCATTCAATAAAGTCAAAGTATTCAGGTGTACAGTCTTAAGGAGGTATTTCTCTTTTAGTTGCACTGGTGAGAACTTCACCAATAGGTCTCACTAGTATTAACTTGGTGTATGGTTTATTAAGAAAATTCAATATTGAAAAGCATAAATTTACAAGTATACAAACTAGATACCCGTATAGCACAGTGGAAAGTATGCTTAAGATCTCGGTTCTGGTTCTATCTGTTCCAACAACTGTAGCAAAATGTGTGATGTGAGGCAAATTCTTTACTTTTTCTGTTCTGGGCTTCAAAATTTTCTCATCTGTAAACCGAAGGAGCTACACTAGATAATCTCTGTTGTCCATTCTGACTTAAAATTATATGATTCAAGGATGATTTTTCTTTTCTTTTAAGAATGACTTTTCTCATTAAAATGATTCATTGGTGGGTTTTTAAAAATAAGAATTTCTGGGCTTCCCTGGTGGCGCAGTGGTTGAGAGTCCGCCTGCCGATGCACGGGACACGGGTTCGTGCCCCGGTCCAGGAAGATCCCACATGCCGCAGAACGGCTGGGCCCGTGAGCCATGGCCTCTGAGCCTGCGCGTCCGGAGCCTGTGCTCCGCAACGGGAGATGCCACAACGGTGAGAGGCCCGTGTACCGCAAAAAAAAAAAGAATTTCTGGTGCATTTAAGTATTGATTTAACTACTTGTTAGGAAGAGAAACTGTTATCACTACCAATTATGATTAATTTAAAGATGAAGGATTTTTGACATTATGCAAATCACTGAGAAAATATGATTTGTATTACTAAAAATCTATTTACACAGATATTTCAGGTATTCATCTATAACGAAGAGTGAGACATACTTATAAGGCAGTAGGCACAATATCAAATGTTTCAACTAACTAAAACAGTTAGCTGAGCTAAAGTTATATTAGCATATAATTTGCATGTGACTACAAAGACTGTGAAGTCTATTCACAAGTAATTTTCAAGTTAAAAATTCCATTATTATTACACTGAACGATGTCATTTATTGATTTTTCTTTTCTGATGCTTTTCGCCTGACAACACTGGATTTGATTCTCTTCGCTATGGATACTCACCCAAGAGAAGAATATACAGAGATGTAATATTAAGGGCACAAAAGAGGGCTATGACCAGCACAAACCTCTGGAACACAGCTGGGAAAGTACTAAGATCATGAAGATGGAAGAATTGCATACATCCATGAAACAATCCACTGTCTGACAGGGACACTGCTGACAGTGGTTATGATCTTTCATGAAAAATAATTCAGTTCAATTACTCTAATTTCCTTTAATTATTGATATAAAAAAGTCACTAAATTTTGTCTCCTACTATCCATCATTATTGCTGTCATCTCTCCAACTCTGGGTCATTACTCATCTTTCAAACACCCTGGCCTTTCAGTTTCTTGACCTCCTCTCTTCCAATGATCTTGTCTCCATTCTACCTACAATGCTCATTCCCATGGTCATACCTTAGATCTTGTCATCATCAATAACTGCTATCCTTGTATAATCTCAATTCATATACTCCCTCCCCACAACCATCACTTTCTGTCTTTTCACTCAGAGTCCCATTTAACCAGAATAGTAGTTTTGCTGAGCAAGTGAGACAAAGCCAGAGAAGGACATGGAAGTGAAGATAAAAAAACTGACCATGGATCAAGATGGTTAATTAGCTGAAAGAGTGTATCAAGGCAGGTGATAGATGATAGGCAATGGTACAGAGGTCTCAGTAAAGTCAAATGCTCGCATAGAGGCTCCCGCATAGCTTATTTATTTTACACATAGCAGTCTGTACTTCTTAATCCCCTATCCCTATCCTGCTCCTCCACCCTTCCCTCTCCTGACTACTAACCACTAGTTTGTTCTCTATATCTGTGAGTCTCTTGCTGTTTTGTTATATTCATTCGTTTTATTTTTTAGATTCTATGCATAAGTGATAACATATATTTGTCTTTCTCTGACTTATTTCACTAAGCATAATACTCTCCAGCTCCATACATGATGTTGCAAATGGCAAAATTTCATTCTTTTTTTAATGACTGACTAATATTCCATTGTATATGTATATCACATCTTCTTTATCCATTCATCTGTTAATGGATGCTTAGGTTGCTTTCATACCTTGGTTACTGTAAATAATCCTGCTATGAAGATTGGGGTGCATGTATCTCTTTGAATTAGTGTTTTCACTTATTAAGTCTTTTAAAACACTTTCAGGAGTGAGCTAAGTAATGCGGAAGGCAAAAGGAATATGGCCACAGTTCATGCGTGGGCCTCTATTTAAGGAGGAATTGAACTCCAAATGAGTTTTTCTCAAAGTAAAGAATGGGATAGGGAAAAGAGAGCTGACTGTCCAGATTGAAAATATTTGCTCAAGTAGTTATATTTTTTTCCCAAAGGAGAAATAATTTTACTGATTCCTATAAATTGTATGATGGCAACAACGATAATGTACATTCTCACTTTTGATATACTTTCCTAGAATTGTTTTAACAATGTACACTTGTACAATTAACACGAGTGACATGTGTTTCTTCACACTATCTTTAACACAAGGTATTATCATTTCAAATATCTGACAGATGAAAAATGGTATCTCTTTGGTTTTTGTTTACACTTCTTTGATTATTAGTTAGCTTTATTAGCTATTTCTATATCTTCTTTTGAGAACAGCATGTTGATATCTTTTGCCCATTTTGCATTAGGGCACTCAACTTGTTTTTACTAATTTAAAAATGGTCTTAATCAAATCTTCAGACCCCATTCAAGTTTTGTCACTTGTCCTAGTATCATCCTTTATTGCAAAAGGACTGAATTCAGAATCATATGTTGCACCCAAGTTGTCTCTTCAGTCTCCTTCAATCTGGAAATTCCTTAGATTTTTCTTGACTTTTATGGTCTTGACACTTTTGAGGATTACAGGCCAGCTATTTGGTAGAATGTTCCCAATTTGGGTTTGTCTGAGGTTTCCTTATGATTAGATTTAAATTATGAGTAGTTGGTAGGAATATCGCAGAAGTGTTGCTGAATTCTTCTCATTGCATGCTATCAGGTGATACATAATTTCAATTTGCCCCATTACTGGTGACGTTAATTTGATTAAGGTGATCTCTGCCAGGCTTCTCCACCATAAAATTATACTTTCCCCTTTGCAGTAGTCAATATTTTGTGGGGAGGTACTTTGAGGCTATGTAAATACTTGTTCCTTAATAACTCACTCATTCATTCATTTATTTGTGTCTGTAAGTATTCGTGGCTTCCTGTTTCATTAAATGGGTTACAATCCATTACTATATTTATATATTTTGATGCTCAAATTGCCGCTTCTTTAGCCAGTGGGAGTTCTTTTGAGCTGGCTTCTGTATCCTTCTGACATACCTTCATCATTCTTTAAGCATTTCTAAGCATAAAAAGATGTTACAGGTTTATCTTTTTCTTTCCTTTGAATCAAACATTTCTCCAAAGAGTTCTGATTCCTTCAAGTGGAGAACCACTAGATATACTCACGGTTATTTCCCTACTCCAAGAGTTTAAGACAGTCTCTTTAATTTTCCTCTATTACTTTTATAATTTTAATTTATTGTATTTAAATCTTTAACTCTTCGGAAATATAGCTTGATGTGAGATATAAGATAAAGATTTCACCATTTTATACTCAAATGATTATACGTTCCACACTTATTTGAAATCTCTCTCCATTATAAAAATGATGTTTGTTCATTATAAAAATTCAAATATACAAAAACAGGACTTCTCTGGTGGTGCAGTGGTTAAGAATCTGCCTGCCAATGCAGAGGACATGGGTTCGAGCCCTGGTCCGGGAAGATCCCACATGCCGTGGAACAACTAAGCCCGTGTGCCACAACTACTGAGCCTGTGCTCTAGAGCCCGCAAGCCACAACTACTGAGCCCGCCTGCCACAACTATTGAAGCTGGTGCGCCTAGAGCCTGTGCTCTGCAACGAGAGAAGCCACCACAATGAGAAGCCCACACACTGCAACAAAGAGTAGCCCCTGTGCACAGTGACGAAGACCTAATGCAGCCATAAATAAATAAATTATTAATTTAAAAAACCAAATATACAAAACATACAAGGAGTAGAAAAAAAAAATCCAAAATCCACCACCCAAAGGTGAACATTGTTAACAGTTTGATAAACATCCTTTCAGACATCTCTCTATGTCAATCCTTCCTTCTCTTACTGAGAAAAAATATGTGGGATGTTAAGAAGTATGCTGATAAAAATGTTTTTGATTCTGAAAAGAATATTTTACCAATAAAAAAATAAACTGGGTTATTATAACTACTTATTTGTTTAATTTTGGCATTTCTCTCATAGCCTTTTCAACACTGATATATACTGAGTTTCACAGTATAAGAAGATTTAGCTTAGTCGTTCATGGGTTTATTTGACCAAATATCACTAAGTATATTTAAGAAACTAAATTAACATCTACTGAATTTGCGTTAGAAAAGAATTTGGGAAAAGCTACTTAAAATTTTATGTAAACAGGATTGTACTCTGTGTCCTATTACTATAATCTGCTTTTTCGCTCTATTTTATCTTGGATGCTAAACTCAGTAACCACCCCAGGTCTCTCACGCAGAAAAAGCTGCTGCACAACCTCCCCACTACAGCCACTGCTGTAGTCTCCACAGCTACCATCAGCCTTAGATCTTAATAAAAGCTACAGTGACCATGACCCTCCAAAGGATAACCGGATTTCCTTTGGAGGGTGGTGGGCACTTGAGACTAACTAAGTAAAGTTGCAGCTTAGACTCCTTTCTTCAATATTTGGGAGATTTGGTTGGCATCCCCTTTGTTCTCCAGTGTCATTTTCAAACCACTCCTCCTCGCCTACTTTCTAGTAAAACAAAACACACAAAAAACTCCATGCCTTAAAAAAAATATATTTAGCCAACCCCAATCATTCTCTTTTTAAGCTGCTGTTATCAAGCTTCTGGACGTTTCCCTCTATCAGCTGAAGATGTTGTACCTGGTTTACAGTCCTAATTCAAACATCTTATTTTCAATCAACACTTCTAATCTTGGTAACTTGCTTTGTTCATTTACCCTCACTATTAAGATTAGTCCACTGCCAGTCTACTACCCTTTCTTTTTTTCCTCCCGTATCAACAGCAGCTGTTATCAATTCATTTTCTTTAGCCTAGAGTATAGGGTCCATCATTTTGTTCACCTTTTAATACTTCTCTTCTCTTTGTCCTTCTGCTGATGGCACCTGGCAAAACTTCAGTCCCGTTTGCACCCAGGAATCAGCACAGATGCAAGAAAGTCACACAACCCGACAGACTGGTACCCCCATAAATATTTGATACTTCTCCAGTCCATGTATTCTTCCAGTCTGTGAAACAACCATTTCAAACCTTCCCATTTAACCCAAACTCCTAAGAGGTAAGTAACTATTCCTTAGTGGATGATCCTGCCTATTATTCACTAAGTAAAGAGAAGACATCCATATTTTCAGTGTTACTCAAGACTCTGCCTACAACTGTATAAACCTATTTGTTTGCATCTACACTGTTCTCTTATGCTTCCCTTCCCTCCTTCCCTCCAGTGGAGGAAATGTTATTATATCTTAAAGGTCAGTCCTTCCACACCTGCTCTGAGGCACCTCCTGCCTTTTCCAGAAAATACTCTGACTACCCCCTAACATTTATTTGGTATTTCCTATGTACTAAGCAGTGCTCAAAGAGTATTACTTTTAGACCAATTTCATAGATAGGTAACAGAGGT
Source organism: Orcinus orca (assembly GCF_937001465.1). Classification (NCBI taxonomy): domain Eukaryota; kingdom Metazoa; phylum Chordata; class Mammalia; order Artiodactyla; family Delphinidae; genus Orcinus; species Orcinus orca. Next base: position 26,590,431 of record NC_064566.1, read on the forward strand.
AGTGAGTGGTTTAAGAATTTTCCTAAGGCATTTAGTAATCTGCCCAATGCCATATAGTTAGAAACTGCTGCTACCTCTTCATCCATTCCCTTTATAATGAATTTTTTTCCCACTTACATTTAAACAGAACAGAAAAAAAAAAAACCTAACCAAAAACAACCCCCCAAACCCAAACCAAAAAAAAAAACCCACAACAACTTTTGTCACCGCAAATCTCTTCCAATTATTGCTTTTTCTCTGCCCCTTCATGAAAAAATTTCTTAAAAGAATGGTATGACCCCTGCCTATCTCTGAACTCATCTTCCTGTAGCCCTTGCTATCACTCACTCTGTTTCAGCAACATGGCCTTTCAGGTCCTTGAAAACACCAAGTTCTTCACTTTCTTACACACCTGCTGTTCCCTCCTCCAAGAACACTGCTTGGCTTAGTGGTCTTTGTATGACCACCTTCTTATTCTTATTCTTCAAGTCTCAGGTTCAGGTCTTCAGAGAGGCCTCATCTGAACACAACTCAAAGTTTATTTTCCCCACTCAATTTATGGCAAGTGTTCTTTGTCTTTACATTACTTACCACAATTCATAATGGCATATATATCTGTTTGTTTACTTGGTTTTTTTAAAAAAAATTGTGTGCTTTCTTGCTCAGTTGTAACCTATAAATGGTCAAGGATAACAGCTGCTTTGTTTATTACAATAAACCTAGAGCTTAACATAATTCTAGGCTCCTAAAAGGTACTCAGGGGCACACAAGGTGCTCACGTCAGAGAAGGTGTTCAATAAATATTGTTAGATATATGTTTATGTCTACTTATATCTGTAAGCAGTACCATCCTAGTTCTAATGTCTGAAAAGCATTCTTGATATTCCCTTCACCCTTTTCCCCAACCTCAATGAAATCAAAGAGATCAGAGAGGTAGCTAGCAATAAGATTAGGTAAGGACATGTAGACCTTATGGATCTCTGTTAGGATATAGGTTTATTATTCTGAGTGAGATGAGAATTCATTAAAGGTTTGAGGCAGAGTAGTGTTAAGAGCTGACTTATGTTGTAAAACTGTACTGTCTAACAAGATAGCCACTAGTCACGTACAGCTACTTACATTTAAGTTAATTAAAATAAAATATAAATTTCAGTGCCACATTTCAAATGTTCATTATCAGTTGCATGTGGCTAGTGGCTGCTATTCTGAACAGCACATAGAAAATTGCCATCCTTGAAGGAAGTTCTATCGGACAGCACGATGTGTAAAAGTTCATGAGGGCTGTTTTGGAGAAAAATAGGAGCCACCAAGGCGCAGGGAGCAAGACTAATTAGGAGGCTATTCCAAGAGTCCTGGCAAGCAATGTGGGTGACTTAGGTTAGTGTGGTAGAGGTAAAGGTTCCAAGAAGTGATCAGGATCTGGATATATTGAAGATATGATTGACATGATTTGCTTATAGATTGAATGTAGGGAGTGAGAGAGAGAAAGGAGTCAAGGGTCAATGATTACTTTATTGAAGGAAGAATAGAAATATGGAAGGAGACACATAAATAAGAGAGAGTATGTCTATGGGGAGCATGACTGGGATTAGGAATGTGGGAATAAGGTGGAAAATAACAAAACAAAAAACATGGATACCAATGAAAATAGCATGCTAGAATGATCAACTAAATTCTATGTACCCAAAGGCCCCCTTGAAGGACAGAAAGAAGAAATAAAGACAAACATATAAGCAAGTCACTTCTCTTCATTGGTCAAAATGAGGTTCAGGATAATAGTTCTCCCTCTAAAGTTTCAGATACTATCTTTTTACTTTAATTATATCACCCGCAGATAGGAAGATAGGTAAAATCCCTCCTTACACTTACATCTTCCTTTCGCCTAGCTCTGAGATTTGATTGATATATCATTTACTATTTCCTTTTAATAGAGTAGTTTATAGTATACTTCTATAACTTTATGACTTCTGTTCTGAACTTTTAATCTTACCTAGAAGTTCTCTTTCAAAATTCCTTTCTCGTGAATGAATTTTCTGCTTGTAACTTCTAAATATACTGTGGTTCTCTGCTTCTCAATCTGAGATCTGTATTTTTGAAATAAAATATACTCTTACATGGCTATGTTTCAGTTACCCAGTTTCATCCCACTAAATCTTTGTGCTAAGAACAAGACTATAGTTAATTTGAGTTCTTACTATACTTTGTGCATTGATTCACTAATTCATCAACTATCAACTCAACACTTGTGTCCTAGATTCAGAGAATAAATAGATGAAAAAAGCATAACCCTTTCCTCAAGGATTTCCAATGCTTGAGGGGGAAGATAAGAATATAGACAAGACAAATAATTAAGTGTAATGAGATTAGTGTTCTGACAGAAGTATGAACAAAGGAATACTAGTAGGAATGTATGGGAAGCTTAGCTACAATTTGTCTAGGAAGATACTACAGAGGCTTATATAGAGGTTCCATTTACTCTGGTAAAGAGACTTGGCAGGATAAAAAAAAAAAAATGAAAAAAAAGACTCCTAAAATCTTAAGTAATATTCCTATCCACTTTCCACTGTTCTTCTCCTAGAAATTCTCCTAGAAAGATAACTAGTTCTCTCAGAATTCAGTTCATTCAACTTAATACGAAACTTTAGCTACTACTAGCTATTGTTAGCATAGATATGCAAAGTAAAATCTTGAATTTCAAAGAAACATATCAAAACAAAATCATTCTATTTACTGCCAACTTTATGTAAACTCAATATTCAAGATCTCACATATCTATAATTTAAAAAGTAACATTTCATAATATTATAGGTGTATTAGTTGGCTTGGGGTACGATAACAAACTACTGGGTGGCTTCAACAACAGGAATTAATTTTGTTGCAGTTCTGGAGACTAGAAGTCCAAGATCACAGTGCTCGCAGGTTTAGTGTTGGGTTGCAGATGGTCACCTTCTCGCTGTGAGCTCACATGGCTTTTCCTGGGTGTTTACTCAAGAAGAGAGTGGGGAGCTCGGTGTTTCTCCCTGTTTTTCTTAAGGACACCAATCCTATCAGACCAGGGCTCCACCTTCATGACCTCATCTAACTCTAATTAACTCCCAGAGGCCCCATCTCCAAATATTGGGACTAGGGCTTCATCACATAAATTTGGCAGGGGGTGGGGTGGACACAAACATTCAGTCTGTAACAGTTGGATAAGCAGTATGTTAGTAGATTCGTTAATAAATAATAAATAATGACAATATCTTTCTAGTGAGGAAACAGAACTGTGCTTGGGCATACCTGTTAGCAAAGCTTACTTCATTTTAAATTTGTAGACTACCAACTTATTCTCAAAATCAGTTTTTCTGTCATTGCTTTATGATTGAGATTATCAGATTTATAACAGTGAAATATCAAAACAAAATTATCTGGGTAATATTATTGTGATACATCTCAGGTTTTTATACCTAGGCTTCAACTTGAAAGTTTAAACTGTATGTATGAACATTTTCCATTGGCAAACCTACCAATAATTTAAAATTAGTTAGTGCAGATTTTAAATGACCTTCCGGTTTTCTTACTGTAAAAAAATCTTTATATGTTTCAACAGTGCCTTTAGAAATTATAAAATTATATATTATATCCTTACACACAATAGTGGGACGCAGCTATATCCTCTAGTCTTAATTATAGGAAAAGTAAGGACAACTGTAAGGCTTAGCTTTATTGTTTTATAAATGAACCAGTAAAGTTCATTTTAGTGAAATGAGCACACGCTTTTCATAAATTAAAATAAATCTCACATGGTAAAGTACCCATTTTCAAAATTAATTTAATTACATGTTTAAAGTTTAATTACATTTAATTAAGCATTTAAGTTTAATATGAAATAAATGAATTATCAGTTAACCACTATGAAATGAAATACTGCCCTGGTAATTAAAATCTATAAATTTTCCTGTTCCATGCAAAGCTGTTAGTTCTCAAAAATATTCTTAAAATATACTTTAAAGACTATATTTCCACATCCAATAAGGTTTAATTTTTCAGGTGCCCAGCTTTGTGTGCTGTACAGTTACTGCAGCAGTAAATGGAGACAGCCTGGTACAGAAAAGAGAGCAGAGGGTTTTGGATACTTGGGTTTGGGTGTCTGCTTAGTCACTCAGAGCCTGAAACAGTGGCAAAGCTGCTCATTGTCTCTGACCTCAAGTTTCCTATAAAGTGGGGATAATATTGCTTCTCTTGGAGGGTTGTTGGGAAGATTCAATGAGATATCCCACGGTCAAATGCCTAGAACAGTGCCTGACACTGAACAGAAAATTGACAAATTTTAATTCCCTCCTCTCTTTAGTTGCTGAACAAATGAAAAACACTTTGTACTTTCCGGCTTAAAGAATGTTTTATCCTTAATTTTTTTTTAAATTACAAAAGTAACACTATATTATTTTTCATGTATTTACATCATACCTAATGTACATTTTTCATTTCCCTAAGCACTCCATGAATGGAGGCAGTACAGATAGCATTACTGCTAACACAGATTTTTTGAAGTCAGAAAGAACTGACTTTGAATCTGGGTTCCATGATTTACTATTTGACAAATCATGGAAACACTATTTTGACCTATTTCCCAAGTATATGTATATGTATGTGTCTGGTTCAGTGAATGACAAAAATTAGGAACTAGTATAATCAATATAATCATTCAAACTTAATAAAATATTAGTGATACAGGAAGGACAGGTGGTATTCCTCCTAGAACCCCCATACCCCGCCCCTATTTTTCAAAAGAGGATATTTATTTTCACTGAATTTAAGGGATTTGCCCAAGAGTAACAGTAGGATGAACTCAGTACCAGAATCCAGATTTTTAATTTCTTTATCAGTGCTCTTTACTATACAACACAAGAAGATAAAGGTGAAGGACACCAAAGTCCTTTGAAGCAGTAAGGCAAAAAAAAAAAGAGAGGGATCTTCTGACTTAGGTTAATCCTGGTTTGATCACTTAATAGTTGAGGCTCAGATAAATCACCTCTGTGAATTTTGGTATCTCTTTCTGGAAAATGGGAATACTGTACAAACTTTTATAGGACTGATACGAGGATTACACTAGATAACAAATGTAGAGTATGTAGTAGAGTGACTGACACATAGCAGTCATTCATTAATGGCAGCTATTAACACTAAAGCATCATCAAAGCACCATTTTCCGTAAGTCTCCAGCCATATGGACTGGAGAATACACTAATAAATAATTTTTTTTGGAAAGAGATTTAATAAAAATAAATAGGATAGTCTCCACTAAATTTTCATGTAATATTTCTGGGAAAGAGAATCTATATTTTTAAGTCATTTCCATTCACAACTTCTTATCTATTAAATTTTCATTTAATAACTCATCTCATTTTGAAAATAAAGGTTTTACAGTGCGAAAGAAAACAGAGGCAACAACCTATTCTGTGAATTACCTTCCCTTGATCCAACTGCAATAAGAATTGAAATTAAATATTCCTAATACTTTATAAATTATTCAATGTCAAGTACTGTAATTTTCAGAGTTGTGCTTTAATACAATTAGTAACACTATATATGTTGTTATTCTATTACTTAAAACTTTTCATTGCAAAACTCAAACCCTAAATTCTCTTGTTATCTAAAAAAATACAGATTATTTTATTTACAGCATAACTAGAAGTAGAAAGCCTTAATAAATAAAATATTAGAAAAGAGTACTTGTTTACTTTCTGAAAGAGCATGTATCAAAAAACATGGAGCAAAAGCATGATTTTATACCATTTTCACTATTATTATCAATAAGCAATATTTAGGTATCCATGTGCATTTAGGGCTGAAAGACCCTAATATAGAACTATTTCACATTTTATTGAAAATAAAAACAGCAGGTATTGTAAATTTGGTATCCAGATTTTTCAAGTTGCAAATTAAGAGTAATAGTAGGTCCAACAGTTACAGGATGAGAAAAAGAAGAAAACCACATATAATGAAATAATATGAAACATGTACAATTAAGGTTACATATTATACAGAAAACATTTATTAGGATATGTACCTTTAAATATGCATTCTTTCAAAGACTGTGGTAAATTGAAATCATTAACTTACCAGGGTTCTAAATTAAGAGTTGATGATATTTTTTCTGGAAGAAAAAATCCATGCCATTTTGAAGCCTCAATTAGTTCTTGTGGTATCCTTTTTGATACATCATAATAGTGACCAAATCTTGAAGATGATACTGGTCTAACCTGATAAGAAAACCCATATTGTTTGTTAAAAATTTTTCTTTAAACTGCAATTTATTTATCCTACATTCAGCAAAATGCTGATATATTTATGCATTTTAATGCAAATAAGGAAGAGCTGATATATATAGACTTATTAAATTTCAAAGAAGCATACAACAATCTTTATTATTATAAACTATTGATAGTTAGAAATCAACCTTTACATCTCCCAGGTATCTTCACTCCTGGTGGTTCCCTAAGTTTGATAAGAAATTGAACACCTCTTTGCCTTTTTACTATACCTTCCTCAGTTCAAAAATTTTATATACATAACTCAATTAACATTTAAGACTTCAAGTTTTAAAAATAAAATAAATTTACAGTTACTAAGAATGAAAAGAAAACTTAAGCCACATTATTTCATTGCTGAGGGGCCCAAAAGAAACTAGCTATTTACATACATTAAACTGAGCATCATTTTAAAACTAAATTCTCATAAGACCATGTGTATATATAGTATTCAAAACCTCTTACAAACTTAAAATTGAGCTAACAGTATAAAATATACTGGGATATTCCAGATAGGAACAAGGTACATGATACAGTGGGAGAATGCACATAAGCTCTATTAGTTAAATCAGAAACCTGGCATATTCATTAGTTCATTGATAATTCCTCTTTTGTGCCCTCTACTAACAATTTCTCCAACCAATTATCTGTCTTATAATAAACTCTAATAACTATTGATGTTGAATTTAATTACATAGGATAGTTGAAGCTCAGTAATATAACATTATTATTACATTGCTTTGAACGGACTCTGGCTGATTTCTTTCATTCAGCACATTAGAAATATATCTCTATTCAAATATACCTCTATCCAAATATACCTCTACCCAAAGTTGAACTAGTAACAGATTCCATCTGGCAATAGTTTCTAATAAAGTCTCTGATCTAAATTTACTTAACTTCCACTGTCTTGAATGCTACAAAACAGACAAGTTTCAGAACATTCGACAAAACTAGATAATCTTTACAGAAACTAAAGAATTATACACAGTAGGTTCTTAACTTATTTTACTAAGTAACTGACAACTTTGAAATTTAGAGAAGAAAGAGACATTTGTTTGACACTAGATATTTGCATTTTAAGACTTCAAGAATTCATATTCTTAAATGTCTACAAACATCAAATTATATAGTAATAGAGAATTAAAAAATTAAAGTCTAATAGACACATTATTCTCAGATTCAGAATCCGAGGGTTTGACATTTATTTTCTAGATAAAATGGCTATTCATTCCTCCATAAGGTACTGTTTATTTTCATTAATGAAAGAGACCTATCAGTTGGCTTAATCTAATCTTTTCAATACAATATAAACAGAAGTATGGTTTCAAAAACATGATTTATCTATTTGCCACGAAAAGTACTGACAAATACATTATGTCACATTAAAATTTGTCTCTTAAAAATAGGATGTAAAGTTTTTAAATGTAAAGTTATTAGTCTAAAGCAATTTAAACAAGGTTTGTTCTTTGGCCTATAATCTATTCTTTATCCGGATTATAGTTCAGAATGTTTTTACTGCAATCTCTGCTAGAGCTCATCTTTTTATTGTGTAAGTCCAAACCCCCTTAATGTTTTAGAAAGGCCTTGACTAACTGAACTTTGATCTGATGTCTTCATTGAGAAAAACACCAGGTTGCCCATTTCAGATGCAAATCCCCCTAAGGCCCAATAGAATTTAGTAAAGACAGCAAAAAAGAAGAAACAAGAAGTTTCCAGGATCCTCTTTGAGAATCCTGGGGCACACTGGTGTCCTTAATCCACACTGCTGCATGGATTAAGGTAGGTGATAACCTTTTCTGATTCAAAAGAATAAGCAGAGTGCCTACAAACTGGGTGGAGACTAGGATTTGGTAATAATAAAACACCATGCAATAAAAGCTTGGTCTATGTCAGAAGCCTCTGAAAAGGCCTCAATGTACCACATTCCCAGGCCTAGTAGGGAAGCTTGCAAAAGCCTACCTGAATCAAATAAGCATGAATAATCTATTTTGGCGGACTGGCCATGGGGAGAGAGAAAGAAAGAGAGACTTTTCGCTTCTTTTAAGTTTGAGTTAATAAATTTATTAGTGGACTGGAGGTTCTTGAAATCCTATGCACTTTGAGAAATATGCTAAATTGCCAAGAAGCAAAGTATGCTTTTTAAGTTGCCGTCTCTATCAATGTTCCTAATTATAATATTAAAGTGACAGAACTCTCAGATTTGGGATGAATCAAGGCAGAAAATTGATTTCATGCTGTGACAGTTTACATATAGAACACAAATAATTAATCAAAATGTAAAAATAAATTTGGAAGCTTTTCTTATTAAAGCTAAATTATTAATTTTTTAGAAATTAGGATTAGATAGGGCAACTAATATATTCACAAGGTAGACACTAACCATTTTATTAATGATGAGAAACTTTAATGCTTCAATAAAAGATGAAAATGAAAATGAAATATACTCTTACAGGAAAAACAATTTTGTAAGTTTTTTTCTACCCAACACACATAGCATTAACATATCATCAGATAACTGGAATGCTGTGAAATCTTCTGAGGCTTAGAATTGTAAAACAAAGACTTAAAATATTTCCTCTAAAAAAAGGTCATTAAATATAATAATAATAATAGTAGTAGTAGTAGTAGTAGTAATGGTAATCCATGAAAACCTATCAACTTCCTGAAGAAGTAAATGCATTAAAAAAAATTAAACTATCAGCAATAACTATTCCATTTACTCAGTTTGATAAGACACGTTGCTTTAGTTTCACATTATGAAAACTTCTATTTCACATTCATAAACTACTCTTTAACTTTGTCAACTGTGGAAGAGAGTAAAATGGAATGGTTCAGTAAAAATTTATTATGCCAAAGGAGAATGAACTCTGATGGGGGTTCAGGAGGAGCACAGAGCAACAAAACAATACCATCCCCCAACTTAAGTATGTTAGAAAGAAAGAAAAATTTCAGAGAAAAGCTGCACCACAAATAAACAGTCTAAATAAGACATTTTCTTATTATTGTTATCATTTTTTGTTTCTCAGCATGGCATAACAGAAAGCAAGAACCCAAATGGTTACTAAACCATTTTGAGCCTCAGTTCAATCACCAGAAATCAGAGCTAATAATAACTATTTCACTAGGCTGTTGTGAGAAGCTAATGCAATACTGGAAATGAATATTTTGTAAATTATAAAGTGCTACATAAATATTATTAATTATTATTATTGTGTCATGATTCACCAGAGAATCAGAAGATCCATCACTATCCTTTGCAATTACATTGCTTTATTGGAAAAATGGTATTTGTTGTCATCTACAACATGCACACATCTATCACAGGACTGTTGTAGCTGAACCAGTAAGATGGAAATTCAAAGTGTAATGAGGATTTACTATAATAAAGATCTAATATGCTGTCATAAATTGCTGGAGCCATGGTAGGCCTTGGTAGTAGAGCTCTACAATATTGAAAAACTTAAGTCTCAGAATATGCTGTAGGCTATGAATTCTTGGGGTGAAGAGGGAATAGGGTTTGATGATTGGATAGGAAAGGAGGAGGCATGGCCATGTAGGAGAGAAAATCAAAATCACAGGATGAGGGAAGGTAGGCTTCTAAAAACTACACACGCCTCCAAGAGGAAGAAGCACTACTTTATGCTTTACTGAGCTACTGTTATTTATTTAGGTGTACATATTCTTATCCTTTTTTGCATTCCCTAAATGGGAATATGACTACACTCTTAAGGACCTGGTGATGACTTGAATTAAGAGGCATCTCTGATAATCAACCGAATACCTTTCTGTTACATTATGTTTTGGACGACTTGTTTAATCTTTACTCATAATAGTGTTAACTATAGTTTGTCCCAAGTAAAATACAGAAAACCAGGGTTTTACTGTTGTTGTTTTTAAAATGATAATGGCAAGGTAAGGTCTGGATTTATAAAGTAGATAGTGAAGAGTGATCCTCAAAGTGTACTCAGTCTTGGCGAATCATCATATATAAAATTTGTGTTACAGGCAAATATACATGCTAGTGACATTTCAAAGAAAAGCAAAGAAGCCAGAGATGATTCTATTTTCTAAACTTGACAGAAGTTACTTGTAAATACTAGTAAACTTAAGTTTGACCATTGACTGTAAATTCAAAATAAGCTGCTAATTTATGTGTATTAATTAATACAACTCAACTCACTTTAACATTTAATTCACAAACTATATGTCATTCACTCCTGTATTCAACAAATAACTATTGAGCACCTACCATATGCCAGTAAAACAAAATAGTAAAAGTTTTTTTCTCCCATTGGTTCACACTCTAGTAGGAGGAGATGGATGATATATTATCTGCTAGATGATGGCAAGTACCCTGAAGAGAAATATGGTGGTGAAAGGGGATGAGAGAAAGAGAGAGAGGTTTTATTTTATACAGAGTGACAAAGGAAGACATTCCCGATAAAGTGATATTTTAATGGAGTCCTGAAGAAAATGGGAAAATAAGTCATCTGGAGAACATCATTGTAAGAGCATAATTTTTAAAACACTGAAGCTGTAAGCCTTGAAAACTGAGGCTTGTGTTAATGTGTAACCTCTGAGAAGTTTACCCCCATAATAACAACGGCAAGCACACCATACTCTAAAAGTAAAAAAAGAGCAAGCAGTATTTACTCATATGTGAAAGGGGGCAGGAATGGCATCTGTAATTACAATATAGAAGGAGACAATTAACTATAAAGAAACAACTTTCTCCCCAAGTTTAAACAGATTTTATAAGAAGCAGCAAGAAAAAAAGGTTTAAAGTTTCAATCACTTGCATTTTCACTGACAATTTCCCTTCAAGAATGTTAGTGACCAAGGAAAAGACCAAAACCTAGCTAAGAGTAAAAATAAAAGAAATGGAAGATACAAGTATTTTATATGATCTAAAACTAAATTGGTATATTGTCTTTACACAAAAGCTAAATTCAACTTAGAGCTTACGTTCTTAATGACTTTCAGAACATACCAGTAGAAAAAATTAGAAATACAGTCACTCTTTACAAAAGAGTCACCCTTAAGCCCAGTTACTTAAATGAATCAGCCAGATTAAAGGCATGAAGTTCTTTGCTATTAGGGTTCTCAAGTGCTAGTCCCTACATTACTTGTCTGTTTTAATCTTTGTAAATTAACTCACGTTTTCCCAAGCAGAATAACTACATTTATTCTGTTCTCTTGTACCCAGTTTTCAATCCCATTCTAAGCTATGCCTGTAACAAATTCTGATTACATAGAGCTTCCTTTCACTTTTTAAGACAAATGTATGGTTTTCTACTGTCCACATATACTGTAATTTATTTAACTAGTTGCTTACTGATGGACATTTAGGTTATTTCCAATCTTTTATTATTAAAAAAAATGCCTCATAAGTAGGTCATACATAATTCATTGTACATCTGAGTAAATATATTCATGACATAAATTTCCAAAAGAATCAAAGGGTATACGTTTTTGTAATTTTGAAGGACACTGCCAAATTACCCTCCACGGAAGCTGTACCTATTTACATTTTTACCAGCAAAGTATGAGAGTACTAGTTTCTTCCCACCTTTGCTAATTTAGTGTCTTACCAAACATTTTAGATTACTGACAATCTAATAATAGAAAAATGGCAGGCCAGTATAGTTTTAATTTGCATTTCTTTTATTATAATTGAAATTTGGCATCTGTTCTTGTATGTTTAAGGACTACCTAAGTTTCCTTTTTACTTTTTTTCCTGTTTTCAAAAATTTAGTTGGTAGACTATTCCTTATTCTACTATGAGTTGCAAATAACCCCTCTCCTATTTGTAGTTTGTTCACAGTCATTTAAATAAATCTCACTTAAAAATGATACTATTCAAATAGCTTTCCCACCTAAATTAGAACAATTTACCATTGCTTAATATCTACCTATTACAACACATTTTATACTTGGTACACAGTTGATGCTTAATCAATATTTTCTGACTGAATGAATAAATGGCATTAACACAGGTGTTGGAGATACAACAGAAAATATAATAAAACAAGCTCTCTGTCCTCTAGAGAATTCTGTCTGGTGGAGAAAAGAATTATACTACCAACTAACTATAAAACAATGTAGAGAAGTACTTTAAAATGCATGTGGTGCTATGGAAACAAATATAAGAAATTAGATAATTACATATCATTTGCCCTTGGAGAAGGATAAGTTGGTGAATAAGAAAGCGAAAAGCATCACCAGCAGAAATACAAGCAATTCACAAAGAGCAGTCCTCATAGGATGGGTGAATATAGTGTTTTATATACACACAGGACAGACTAAAAAGGTAGGCTTGGATTAGGTGGTATAAATCTTGTATACAACTTGAGAAGTTTATATTTCACATTGTGGGTTTATAATGGGTTTCATCTCACATTCTAATTCTTATTAACTGGTAGTGACCACCCAGACATTCTGCAGAGAATTCTAAGGCTATGTCTAAGGTTGGCAGGAAGGTAATGCGATTGACAGTCTGCCATGCATTTAGAAGGGGGCAGGAAACAGGAAACCAAATTAGGCATTTTCAGTTAAGAGGTGTTATAAACATATTTCTGTAATTGGGAAAGGTAACACTCATGTCAATGTGGAAGACTAGAGAAGTGTGGAGTATGGGAATTGTCTTATTCAGATAGAATTTCCCCCACTTTTCTACCAGTATGATAATGTCTGGTAGACTTCAAAGTGTTCTGAAAAATGAACGAAGGAAACAAATGGAGGGGCCTTCAACAGGAGCAGAGTTCATAAGCTTTATTTAGTAGGCAGATTTACTGACATGTGTTTTGACTTCTCAGAAAATTTCCCCTCACATCCTGTCTCTTAGTTTATCCTAGATAGGAGAGGTTACCAGACAGCTTGAAAATGTAATGGTTGAAAATGAAATGTACAGGAATAAAAACAGTAATTCCAAAGAACCACTACTTATATTGAATATTTATAGGCAACTATATTAGATAGAAATGGCTTAATTAGTTCACTTACTCTGTCTTGCAACCCTAGAATAAAAGATTCTATAGGGAGATTATGGAAGAAATGCAATAATCTATTTGGGTAAAAAAAAAAACAAACCATAACTTTATTTTTAGGAAATATCATCCCATTTACAATAGCATCAAAAACAATAAAATACTTAAGAGTAAATTTAACCAAGGAGGTGAAAGATCTCTACTCTGAAAGCTACAAGACATTGATGAAAGAAATTGAAGAAGACACAAATAAATGGAAAGGTATTCCATGTTCATGGGTTGGGAGAATTAATATGGTTAAAATGTTAATACTACCAAAAGCCATTTATAGATTCAGTACAATCCCTATCAAGATTCTAATGTCATTTTTTACAGAGGTAGAAAAAAAACACTAGTAAAATTTATATGAAGCCACAAAAGACCCCAAAAAGCCAAAGAAATTTTGAGAGAGAAGAACAAGGCAGGAGGCATCATACTTCCTGAGTTCAAGCTATACTATAAAGCTATATTAATCAAAACAGTATGATACTGACATAAAAACAGACAAATAGACCAATGGAACAGACTTGAAAACCCAAAAATAAACCCAAGCATATATGGTCAACTAATGTTTGACAAGGTAGCCAAGAATAGTCAACAGAGAAAAGGCATTCTCTTCAATAAATGGTGCTGGGATAATTAGATATTCACATGTAAAAGAATGAAACTGGACCCCTATCTTACTCTACTCACAAAAATTAACTTGAAACACATTAAAGACTTAAATGTAAGACCTGCAACCATGAAACTCCTAGAAGAAAACGCAGGAATAAAGCTCCTTGACATGGGTCTTGGTAATAAGTTTTTGGATATGACACCCAAAGCATATGCAACAAAATAAAAAATAAACAAGTATGTCTATATCAAATTAAAAAGCTTCTGTATAGCCAAAGAAACCATCAATAAAGTGAAAAGATAACCTATGGAATGGGAAAAATTTTTTGCAAAACATCTATCTGATAAGGGGTTAATATCCAAAATATATTTAAAAACTCATATAACTCAATAGTAAAAAAACCCACTAACCTAATTTAAAAATGGACAACGGACCTGAATAAACATTTTTCCAAAGACAAAATTAAAAAGGCCAACAGGTACATGAAAATACACTCAACAACACTAGTCATTAGGGAAATGCAAATTAAAACCACAATGTTAAGTTGTTAAAATAATCACCTCACACCTGTTAGAACAGCCATCATGGAAAAGATAAGAGACAACAAATGCTGGCATGGATGTGGAGAAAAGGGAATCCTTGTGCAATGTTGGTGGAATTGTAAATTGGTGCAGTGTTTATGGAAAGTAGTATGGAGGATCCTCAAAAAATTAAAAATAGAACTACCATATGATCTAGCAACTCCACTTCTGGGAATATATTCAAAGGAAATGAAAACACTAACTCAAAAAGGTATCTGCAACCCTATGTTCATAGCAGCTTTATTTACAAAGTGTCAATTGATGGATAAATGAATAAAGAAGTTGTGAGATATATACAATGGAATATTGTTTAATCATAAAAAATGAGGAAATCTTGCCATTTGCAACAAGGATGGAACTTAGTGGCACTATGCTAAGTGAAATAAGTCAGACAAAGAAAGACAAATAATGTATGATCTCACTTACATGTGTAATCTAAAAACAAAACAAAATAAAACAGAAATTAACTAACAGAAAAAACAGATTAGACGTTGGGTACCAGAGGCAGAGGGTAGTGGGAGGGAGAATTGGAGGAAGGTGGTTAAAAGTTACAAACTTCCAGGGCTTCCCTGGTGGCGCAATGGTTGAGAGTCCGCCTGCCGATGCAGGGGACACGAGTTCGTGCCCCGGTCCGGGAGGATGCCACATGCCGCGGAGCGGCTAGGCCCGTGAGCCATGGCCGCTGAGCCTGCGCATCCGGAGCCTGTGCTCCGCAACGGGAGAGGCCACAACAGTGAGAGGCCCGCGTACCGCAAAGAAAAAAAAAAAAAAAAAGTTACAAACTTCCAGTTATAAGGTAAATAAGTACTAGGGATATAATGTACATGATGATGACTATAGCTAAGACTGTTGAATAATATATAGGAAAGTTAAGAGAGTAAATCCTAGCATTCTCATCACAAGGGGAAATATTTTTCTTCTTCTTTTCATTTTCTCTATACGAGATGATGGATGTTAACTGAACCTACTCTAGCAGTCATTTCACAATATATGTAAATCAAACCACCATGCTGTACACCTTAAGCTTATACAGTGACATACGTCAATTATTTCAGAATAAAACTGGGAAAAAGTCATCTTGATAAGATACTTTACAAATGAAATAACTAATTATTTAAATAAACAAATATAGGGTTTCCTTGGTGGCGCAGTGGTTGAGAGTCTGCCTGCTGAGGCAGGGGACATGGGTTCATGCCCCAGTTCGGGAAGATCCCACATGCCGCAGAGCGGCTGGGCCCATGAGCCATGGCTGCTGAGCCTGCGCGTCCGGAGCCTGTGCTCCGCAACAGGAGAGGCCACAACAGTGAGAGGCCTGCGTACCGCAAAAAATAAATAAATAAACAAATATACATTGTATTACATTTAAAGAATAACAAGTATACCACAAGAGATCCTGTAAAATGAAAACAAATATATTTGCAAATTTTAGAAATAATTTATTGACTTGCCTCCATCTTGGGTAATAACTGGTAACGCCAAGCTATTTTCATCTTAATGTTAGATTCTGTTTTATGATTACATATGTCTTCATCACATTCTTTTTTACAATTATCATCAAGTAATGGTGCAGGAAGTTCCTAAGAAAACAGAATGACATATTACTGAGCAACTGTGGTAAAAAAAAAAAAGTGAAAATTTTCTTAAATCATAATATTAGCAATACTAGAACTTTCCAATGTATTAAAAATTGACACCTTCAAATTGATTCAAGCATAAAATCATGACAATATAGATATTTCTAAAGCAGAGAAAGAGGGTTTACATAATATTAAATGTGAAGTTTAAATTTTTACCAGTGAACTAGAATTTAAAGAAAATACTCAAATTTTTATACTAGCAAAAATCAAATGCTATTGCAAGAGGCTATGATCATTAGAAAAATTTATACACTTCAAGCAATGTCTAGAATTAGCACTTATGTATTACATGTAATTATTGTTATGTTTGCCACAAGGTAAAAATAAAGCATGTGCGTAATCTGTTTACTGGTTTGTAATTCTAGAATTCAAAAAACTCATTCACCGAAATAATGGGTGAAGTAACAACTAAGAATAAAGACATTTATTTTGCCCATATCACACATTAGTTTTGCACCTGCAAGCCTATGATCTTCTTTTAAAAATGAAAATAGAATTTAAAATCTCTGATTAAATGAAGAGACATTGAATTCCAATTTTTCTTTTCTTTCTTGGAAGCTGACCTACTACTGAGTGACCTACTGAGTGGCTACAAGAAAACATATAGAAACATGGTTTTGTGAAGAGGTACTATAGAAATAATCCAAAGAAAAAGGTACACATGTTTTTTGCAGAAGGAAAGCACCAGCAATAATTTTGTTTTTTATTAGCTAGAATCATAAAGATAATGTGGGGCATTTGGATAGTAAACATAATCTTGTGCCACGTCATAAATTAGTCCAAGTTGCGACTTTTACTTTTCAGGATCAAATTTACTTATGCTTAGAATCATGTCAACTAATCACCTAGAAACACAGTAATCATCATATATCTTAGTCTCCTCCTAAAATATCTCAAAGTGGATTCACTCTATAATATATGCCACTATTAGAAACTAGTTGTATCATTAAAACTCTGAATACATCATTCCTAGCAAAGCATTAATCTCTTACAGAATATAAAGTAACTTATTTTTCCAATGGAAACAAATATTTGTGAGGCATATAGTTCAACCCAACACAGCAGTTATGAATTTGAATTCTGCATCCAGACTGTTTAGATTCAAATCTTGACTTTACATTAGAGTTGTGTCTGTGGTTACGCTGACCACTAGTAGCACCTCTATATGCCTCCACTGATTAACGGAAAAAATGTAGATAATAGTATTTACTTCATTGGTTTGTTGTAAGTAATAAATGAGTTAAAAATGTAAATGCAGAGAATGGTACCTGCCACATGTTAAGCATTCAATAAAAGTTCGATTATGAGAATTCAGTCAAATAATTGTCTTAACTATTACTCAGAGCTGCACATTTTTTTATTGCCAATATTAGGCAATGTTTAGTATAAATATTTGTGTTAACTTTTTTGCAATCTCAGGAATACTTACTAATAGTTTTAACAAAGGTCATCCAAAACTGAACAACAAAAACATTAAAAAATTTTTTTGCAAAAGAGATGGAATGTATATTTTTAAAATGTATACCACACTTTCTTTCATTGATTAAACTATATCAATTTTGAATAGAAATGTTCTAACATTAAGGTGTATAGTATTAAAGAACTAGACCTAAAATATTAGAGACCTCATTAATATGGCTAACATATGTAAACAAAAAACAGGTAAGCATTTCCTTATATATCTTATTAAATATGTCATCTACTCCTAGGGCGGACATTTCACTATTTTAAAAACTGTTACAAGTAAGGTGAAAATTATAATGATTCTAATTTTAGTATTGATAAAACAGATGCTTATTTCCTAAAGCTAAGGATGAAAATGTTCAAAATATGTATAGAAAGTACACTCTAGTAACATCCATCTAAAGGTTATATTTATAAGATTATATATATATAAAGGTTTTCATATATATAAATAATAAATATATATATACATGTACATAGATATGTATTTTTAATTGAGATAAAATTCACATAAAACAAAATTCATCATTTTAAGCATTTTAAAGTGTACAGTTCAGTGATTTTTAGTATATTCAGAGTTATGCAAACATTACCACTTTCTACTTTCAGAATATTTTCATCACTCCCAAAAGAAACCGCATACTCATTAAGCAGTCACTCCCCATTCCTCCTTCTCCTAGTCCCTGGCAATCATTAACCTACTTTCTGTCCCTATGGTTTAGTCTATTCTGGACATTTCATATAAACAGAATTATATAACACATGGCCTTTTGTGTCTGCTTTCTTTCACTTAGCATGGTGTTTTCAAGGTTCATCTATGTTGTAGCATGTATGAATACTTCATTCTGTTTTATGACTGAATAATATTCCATTGTATGGATATGTCACATTTGTTTATCCATTCATCAACTGGTAGACATTTGGATTGTTCCCACTTTTTGGCTATTAAGACTAAAGTGGCTATGAATATTCATGCATGAGTTTTTCTGTGAACATATATTTCCAATTCTCTTGGGTACATACCTAGGAGAAGAATTGCTGGGTCACAGGGGAGCTCTGTTCAACTTTTTGAGGATCTACAAAAATGTTTTCCACAGTGGCTGCACCATTTCATATTCCTACCAACGATGTTTGCAGGTTCCAATTTTTTCACATCCTCTCTAACACTTTTTCTTTCTTTTTTTTAAAATAGCTATCCTAGTGGGTATGAAGTGGTATCTCATTGTGGTTTTGATTTGCATTTCACTAATGACTAATGATGTTGAGTATCTTTTCATGTGCTAGTCTTGGTCATTTGTATATCTTCCTTGGAAATATGTCTATATGTCCTTTGCCCATTTTTTAATTGGGTTGTTTATGTTGATGAGTTGTGATAGTTCTTTATTTATTCTGGGTATTAGACCCTTATCATGTACATGATTTACAGATATTTTCTCACATTCTGTGATTAAACTTTTTTACTTTCTCAGCAGTGTCTTTTTTTTTAAACATTTTTATTGGAGTATAATTGCTTTACAATGGTATGTTAGTTTCTGCTTTATAACAAAGTGAATCAGTTATACATACACATATATCCCCATATCTCTTCCCTTTTGCATCTCCCTCCCTCCCACCCTCCCTATCCCACCCTTCTAGCTGGTCACAAAGCACGGAGCTGATCTCACTGTGCTATGCAACTGCTTCCCGCTAGCTATCTATTTTACATTTGGTAGTCCATATACACACTACCACTCTCTCACTTTGTCCCAGCTTACACTTCCCCCTCCCTGTGTCCTCAAGTCCATTCTCTAGTAGGTCTGTGTCTTTATTCCCATCTTGCCCCTAGGTTCTTCATGACTATTTATTTATTTTTAAGATTCCATATATATGTGTTATCAGCAGTGTCTTCTGATGTAAAAACTTTAATTTTGATGAAGCCCAATTTATTGTTTTTTTTTCTTTTGTTGCTTGTACTTTTGGTGTTATATTTAAGAAACTGTTGCCTAATCCAAGATCAAAGAAAACAAAGGTCAAAGAAAACCTTTGTTTTCTTCTAAGAGTTTTAGACTTAGCACTTCTAGACAGAAAAATAGAAAATACAGCAGAGGAAAATATCAAAGAAAGAACCTAAGAGAAATTTCCAGAAGTGAAAATTATGACATTTTAGATTTAAAATCCTATGGAGTACTCAAACTGTGAATGAAAATAGACCTACATCAAAGCACATAATTCTGACATTTTAGAACAAGAGGGGCAAAAGAAAATATCTGAAAAGCTTCCAGGGGTTGGGTGGGGACAGGTCAGGAATATGAATGGCATCAAACTTTGCAAACGCAACACTGGACTTTACAGAGGGAAGTTATTTCTAGCCTAGTGTTCTATAGTCAACCAAACTAATGTAAAATTTTCAGACGTACAAAATTAAAAAAAAACCAACTTTATCATCTCACACTTACCCTCTACTTCCATTCATTCTCAAAGGCAACTGTTAGGATGAAGAAGGGAAGCACCAGAATAACAGCTATGTAGACAGCCTACAGAGCAAGCAATCCATTTGGAAGAAGATGGAGAAGTCTAGGGAGATGATGCTTAAACACATTAAGGGGGAGTTTTAGGGCTTTAGTGGAAAGTTTGGAGATGAACTAATAATTGATACAGTTGAAAAAAATGAGGCAATGATTAACTTCAGAAAAAATAATTGGTGTACCAAAAAAGGGGATACACATATAATATAGAATGTTAAATACTGTAATGAATAAATTGACACAACGTAAACAATGAATAACTGACTTGACCAGGGAAGACAACTTAAATATACTGAAAGGAGAAACAGAGACATAAAGAGAATGTGTGGTATTAAATGAGAACTAAATCTTCATATTTTATCTATAAATTGACACAAAAACTTAAAAAACAAAAAGCAATACAGAAATAATAAGGCAAATAAGTGCCATAAGAAAGAGCTGATGGTGGTCTATGCACACCCCACCAACCCCAAACTCATTTTTATATCAATATTAAAAGGAACACCTCCCACCAATGTTAGGCATTTCAGAAAAATTTATTTTGCAGTATTGAGTGAGTTATGGAGTCTCAAAGGGCCGATTAGGTGTACTATCTTTCTTCTAAGGAAAAACAGCTTAAATATTTGTTATTCCATGAAGTAGTGTGTTTGTATTAAAACCATCAGATAAGAAGAGTGATTGGTGCTTGAGACAAAGAAAGCTCTTTTGGGAATATCCATATATGATGATGACTATCCAATCCAACAGACCCTCTCTGAAGTGAAGTTGCAACATTAAAGGAAAGAAATGAAATAGAGGAAATAGCAGTCTACCCCACTCCCCCCATCTCTCCTCTTCCATTTAATTAACTACAGATGTTTCTTCCTTGCAAACTGAATGTCCATATTGCATTCACTACAAAATTCAACACAACAAAAAGCATGTGACTTTGTATCATTGCTAGCATTGCCAGCATTATTCCTAGTGTTTTAGAAATCTCAACTTAAAAAAAAATCTATATAAAAATTCTTCATATGTCTTTATTTAGATAAAAAAGCCTTCTCAGGGGCTTCCCTGGTGGCTCAGTGGTTGAGAGTCTGCCTGCCGATGCAGGGGACACGGGTTTGTGCCCCGGTCTGGGAAGATCCCACATGCCGCGGAGCGGCTGCTGAGCCTGTGCGTCTGGAGCCTGTGCTCCGCAACGGGAGAGGCCACAGCAGTGGGAGGCCCGCATACCTCAAAAAAAAAAAAAAAAAGCCTTCTCAAATTTCAGTGATTCCACTGTGAGATGCTTAAGGGTAGGGACTATGTCTTAGTCTCTTTTCATCATTAACACCTGCTATGGACTGAATGTTTATGTCCTTGCAAATTCTTATGTTGAAACTCTAACCCTTTAATATTATATATTTGGAGATAAAGCCTTTAGGGAATTAAGGTTAAATGAGGTAATAAGGATGGGGCCATGATCCAATAGGATTAGTGTCTTTATAAGAAGAGACACTAGAGATCAAGCACTCTCTCTCTCCCCACACACGCAAAAAGGAGCAGTCATGTGAGCACACAGTGAAAAGGTGGACAGCTACAAGTCAGAAAAAGAGCTATCACTAGAAACTGAATCAGTATGCACCTTAATCTTGGACTTCCCACCCTCAAGAACTGTGAAAAAATAAATTTCTGTGGTTTAAGCCAACCAGTGTCTGATATTTTGTTATGGTAGCCCAAGGTGATGGGGATTTTGGTATTGAAAAGTGGTATGCTGCTGTATCAAATACATAAAAATAGAAATGTGGCTTTGGAACTGGGTAACGGATAGAGGCTGATGAGTTTTGAGGTACATGTTACAATTATGGATGTTAAGTGTGATTCTGTTGAAGTTTCATAAGGAAATGAGGAACATATTATTCAAAACTGGGGAAAGGTGATCCTTGTTATGAAGTGGCAAAAAACTTGGCTGAACTGTGTTCTATTGTTTTGTGGAAGGTACAACTTGTGAGTGATGAAACTGAATATTTAGCTGAGGAGATTTCTAAGCAAATTTCCGAACAGCTTGGTTCCTCCTGAATGCTTATAGTAAAATACAAAAGGAAAGAGATAAATTAAAGAAACTGATAAGCAAAAAGGAACCAGAACTTGAAGATTTGAAAAATTTTCAACCTATCAATATTGCAAAAAATAAGAAAGCTTGTTCTTAAAGTACACTAAGGGTTTGGCTGAATAATCATTTGATAAAGAGATCATGGGTACAACTCTTAGGCTTAATCAGCTATCTCACAGAAGCCAGGAACAGAGATGAGATTATACCTGTAGAGAGGCGGCCAGTTTGAACTAAAGGGACTACAGAAGGCAAGATGGTATTAAGGAATTCTTTGACCTTACAGGACAAGATCACAGAGCTATTTGGTTTCAAACATGCACTATCCTTCAAGAAAAGGGACTTCCCTGGCAGTCCAGAGGTTAAGTCTTCGCTTCCCAATGCAGAGGGTGCGGGTTCGATCCCTGGTTGGGGAGCTAAGATCCCACATGCCTCGCGGCCAAAAACAGCAAAACATAAAACAGAAGCAATATTGTAACAAATTCAATAAAGACTTTTAAAATGGTCCACATCAAAAAAACTTAAAAAAAAGAAAGAAAAGAGAATAAGGACCCCAAAACTGATTCAGAGATCATCAGGGCTGCCACTGCCACCACAGGCAGGCCTGAGGGATAAGGCTGCCCCCACCTCGGTTTAAAAGGGTGCCCCGCCCAGCTGAAGAGGCATGATGTTGCTACCCCAGTGGGCCTAGAAGGCAGAGGATTGAACCAAAGAGACTTATTCTTGGGCCTTAAGATCTAATGAAATTTGCTTTGTTAAATTTTAGACTTGCTTGGGATCCATCATCCATTCCTTCTTTCTGATTTCTCCCTTGGATTTGGAATGTTTCTCCTATGCCTGTCCCACCACTGTATTATGGAAGCACATAACTTGTCTGGTTTCACAGGTTCACTATTGGTTTTTGGGTTGGACTAAATGTATTTTGCATGCGAAAAGAACATGTATTTTAGGGGGGACACAACATTCAGTCCATAACAGTGTCTTGGCATACAATAAGCATTCAATAAACGTTTGAGGGTAAAATAAATGATTGCTAACAAATTTCTGTTTCCAATCATTCTGCAATTTCTGGGCCTAGATTTTTAACTGCCTTCTGAATATTCTACCTGAATGTTCGACTGCATGTCAAACTCAAAGTACATAATAAGTCAGGTTATTGTCTTTCATTCTTCTTTTCTCCCCTTCTCTCAGCTCTGCCTCCTCCTTACTTTCTCTACAATTATTTCCTCAGTCACTGAAGACTAGTTAATTCCCTCTCCTGGCTCAGGGCAGCATGCATCCATAGATCATCTCTCAGTTAACCCTTAAATATCTCAGAAAAAAGATATGATTATACTTTGAACGTTCTTTCATACTATTCTCTTACAAAGTGGACAATGTGTGCATGAGAATTGTTAAAATAAAATTCAAAAAATGGTCACACCAAATGTTAAAAAGAAAGCAGGCAACTGGAATTCTTATACACAGCTGGTGAGAATGCAAAATTGCACAGGTACTTTAGAGCAGAGTCTGGAAATTTCTCTAAAAAGTGAACACTTTCAATATGATCCAGCCATTATCTTCTTAGGTATTTGCTAAAGAGAAATAAAAACATGTCCATACAAAGACATGTACGTGGATGGTCACACAACTTCATTTAATAGTCAAAAGTGGAAACCCAAATGTCCATCAACTGGTAAATGGCTAAAAAAATCAGTTAAAGAAAGAAACTCGACTGATATATGTATAGGAATATGGTTAATCTAAAAGCATTATGTTAAGTGAAAGAAGCCAGATACAAAATATTATATACTGCATGATTCCACATATGTAAAATTCTACAAAAAGCAAACTATAAAGATGGTAAGCAGATTAGAGGTTACTAGGGGCCAAGAAATAGATTAGCATTAGACTGCATGATTCCACATATGTAAAATTCTACAAAAAGCAAACTATAAAGATGGTAAGCAGATTAGAGGTTACTAGGGGCCAAGAAATAGATTAGCATTAGATATCTCAACAACACCGGATTTTAAAAGACAAGGAAAAAATGTCTTCAAAATACGAGGAAATCTGATATTAAATCTAGAATTCTCCATCCAGGAAAACTGCCTATTAACCATAAGTGCAAAATACTTTTTAAAAGGTATATAGTGTTTCAAAAGCTTACCTACCACAAACTTTTCTGAAAAAATTATTTGAAGATATAATTCAGCAGTATAAAAAAGGAATAAAGAGGTAGAAAGTGTAAAAATAAAAAATGGTAACACTTTTTAATACAATGAAGACATATATATTGTTTATCAAGCATAAAATTTTTTTTAATGTATTTTATTTTATATAATTGTTAGATGGCTGTCATAAAAAAGATAAGAGATAACAAGTTTTGGAAAGGATGTGGAGAAAAGGGAACCCTGGTACACTGTTGGTGGAAATGTAAATTGGTGCAGCCACTATGGAAAACAGTATGGAAGTTCCTCAAAAAATTAAATATAGAACTACTATATGATCCAGCAATTTCACTTCTGGGTATATATTTGAAGGAAATGAAATCATTATATCAAAGAGATATCTGTAGCCACATGTCACTGTAGCATTTTTTATAATAGTCAAGACATAGAAACAACTTAAGTATCCATCAACAGATGAAGAAAATGTTTAATATATAGAATATTATTCAGCCATAAAAAAAATGAAAGGAAATCCTCCCATTTGTGACAACATGATGAACTTGAGGGCATCATGCTAACTGAAATAAGTCAGATGAAGAAAAATAAATGCCATATGAGCTCATTTATATGTGGGATCTAAAAAATCTGACCTCATAAAAATAGAGAATAGATTGGTGGTTGCCAGAAGCAGGGAAATGGGCAATGGTGGTCAAAAGGTACAAACTTCCAGTTATAAGATAAATAATTTCTGTACATGATAAAGGTACAGCAATGGTGACTATAGCTAACAATACTGTATTGTATATTCGAAAGTTGCTGAGAGAGTAGATCTTAAAAGTCCTCATCACAAGAAAAAAATTGTAACTGTGAGGTGATGGATGTTAACTAAACTTATTGTGGTAGTTATTCCACAATATATACATATATCCAAACATTATGTTGTACACCTTAAAATAATATGTTATATGTCAACTACATCTCAATAAAACTGGTGGGAAAAAAGACTTGCTGCGAAGAGAATAAAAAGCAGTACAAGAAAGTTAAGGACTAAACATGAAGAAAAGGAAGGAACTAAAAATGTGACATGATACTGAGGAATGGAGGGAATGTAAGAAATGAAACCCATTTTCCTGTTCTCTTCAAGTGAAAATGAATGATTAGATATACCAAGAAATGACATTTTTGGGAAAAAAATATTCTGGTACTTTTGTCTTCTAATATTCAGAAATTTCTGTAAGAGTTTGCATTCAACATGTTGTTATATTTGTAAGCCCTAAAATTTTTGAAGTATGCCATCACCTACCCTGCTCACGGTGAATCACTGACCCTATCAGAGATGACCACTGTATCTGTAATCTCTACCATTTGTTGCAATGCCTGTATCTAATCAAACAAAAAATTTAATTGATGTTTTGATAAAATGTCTATTTTGAGAGAATGCTAAGAATAAGCTCTTTAATAATCAACTATTATAGCCATCAATCACAGATCAGCATCCTCCCTCATACTTTCGAAAATCACCCCGTCTTGATTTCTAACCCAGTATCCTTGTTTCCTAAGAGGAAGAATATACATCAGATTTTTTGTTCTTTTCTGCAATGCGGTGCTTACAGTTCACAACATTTGGTAATAAGGATCATAAGTAAATAAAAATAAAAAGCAGGCATCATAAGTTCCCCACAGAAGATAGTATGGCAAGTATAAAGTGTCTGTCTCTCTTTTAATCAAATACACCAAGTTAGAAAATTAACAAGAATAAAGAAATTGGCAATACCTTTGGACAAAAACAACTATTTATTTGACTTTTTAAAAAAGCTATACGAAACGAAATTATTACAAACTTTCAATACTAAAGTATACTCCAGTATTTTTTTTATTCTTTTCACCAGAAACACTTATCCTTATCCATAAGATGCTGTAGATATATTTCTTCCCTTTTCAACTCATGTCATTCTGTGCTTACTGCTTTATTATTTTGTGGTCTTTGTTTTGGCAGATGCACAAGCAAAATCTGATTCCAACAGTTTGACCCTTCTCACTTTTTATGTTCTCTAGGGCATAATAAAACCCAAGATACAATCCCTCAGCAGTTAATGAAGCTTAACCTCCCACCCTCTTAATTACCAATGCATTACACCAACTATGGGCATCATATTCCTCTCTAAGCTATTTTACAATTCAGCAGAAGTACTACTGAGCTATTATGTAGCAACATAATCCATGCAGCATGAGAAATCCTTCTTAAAAATAAAATCTTTTGATCCTTGCAGGTTTCGGTAACTGTATAATTAATACTACTTAAGCATTATGCATGTATTGGTAAGTATATTATATTGTATCAGTAAGTATATTACTTTGTTGATTTATGGGGGTTTTTGGAGGGAATACTTATTTTCTGAAAGTTGGAAAGAGAAACAAATCCAAAGATATTACTGATTATCATAATTTGAATACAAACATGGTCCAAATATTTAACCTGAATATTGATTTAGTAAAGGTATGTTCTCCACATTATCTTCATTTATCTGTTCAAAAGTATGGGGCGAGGAGTGACTTTAATTGTTAAAAGCATTCAGAAATGTAGACTGCAGGGAGTAAGTTAGAAGTTCCTGGGGTGTAGTTGATGTTACATGTTTTTAAAACTCAGAGATTTTAAGATTAGTAATGAGTGAATTATCTTGTTTCAAACCAAATGCAGTACAGATTAGGGGACATCTTAGTACAATTTCAGATATTTTTTCTTGAATATAAAGATAGAAAAACTACTGCTATTACAAGAAGGATGGTGAAAAACACTTTCACATCAGCATACAAAAAGTATTTTAACTAAACTCTCAAGTTAAGCTACTGACAAAACTGATGCTTGTAATTTGGCAAGCAAATCACATTTCTCCTTAAAATGTAAACCAGAAATGTGCTGAGAAAGCTGGAAAAACCTCTCTTTCAATTTTCTTGACTAAGATAGAGGGAAGGAGCAGGATACATGAAGGAAAGGAAATGGAAGTCTGCACTAGAAGTATTCAGAAATGAAGAGAAAGAGTTGCACTAAGTTTAATAATAATATCTTCAATTAAATGCAAATATAATTTAATTATTTTAAAACATTACATTCTAAACCATCACATTTTTAAGAGCACCAGTCACAGAAAGATCTCAAAGCAATTTTGACGTGTATTAACCTCTGAGTTCTACTGCAATCTAGTAGTGAGAATGGGAAAATGAGGTACAGGCAAATTTACATTCCTTATCTAGGTCCTAGCAATATGCCTGCTAATACCATAAACAGCACTCCTAGTCTTGACCAAAGCAGCCACAGGTTTCAGTACTGCCTATTGATGGCATTGACTTAAAAGGAGTTTAAGGGGAAATGCACTGAGTGTCTTGGCATTCTGATATTAGCTTCTGTAATTATTTTCTCACATATATTAAAAAACTCAAAACTGTCAAGCTGTTAAGAACAAGTCTCTATGAGGTGTATATTAATTTTATCAATTTTCCTCAATAGATCAACTTAGATACAGAATTTATGATTTTATAAATCAAAACATAAGAGCTATATTACATATTCCTTCAAAACAGTCTCTTTACTTCAAACTGACTTCTTAAGAAGAAAGCTTAAAATAAAAATACCATGTTTTTACTTATAGAGAGGCAAGAATGCACTGTTGGAATCTATTAATACTTTTATCCATAAAAATTGGAGTTTTCCTTTCTAGGTTTTTTTACAAAGTAAAGTTCTTACATTCAATGCTGTCAATGTTTAATCTGGCTCTGACTGCACAACCAATAAAATTCATACTCAGAGAGATAATACAAGTTAAAGTGAAGAGAGCTACTAACTAGGTAACTACTATTGTTAAAAATGTGAACTTCTGTGTGTGTATATGTATTATGTATGTGTGTGTATACATACACACACGTATATGTGTATATATGTATATTTTTATATATATTATGTTCCTAGTTATAGAAAGAATAGTGAATAGTGAACAATGTCCTTATAATAGGACATATCTTGATTACAAAACATTTTGTGAATTGTTTTAAAAAGTAGACTAAACTTTCCACTTACTGGTATTAACAGGTTTAGTTATTAGTGAGATCATATGTAATAACTCCTTTTAGTAAATGTTTACTGTATAAGGGTGTATATTAACCTGTTTTAAGAAAATATGACATATGAAAATCTACATTAAGCAAACAAGTTATGCAATAATAAGTTATAAAAGGATTCTTATGTTGGCAAAGTATTCCTACAAAATTCCTTTAAGTATTAAGTCTCTTTATTGAATATAAACTAATTTCTAAAAACCGATGTAACTAAAACATTTCTAAATATAATTATTTTGAAAGTTGAGAAAGTGACAATAATCTTATAATTATTTACTAAATCTTTACATTGTTGGAAAAGAAGTATTCTAAAGTTTCATGGATATCTATTGTCAAAGAAATCTCAATTAGGAATGAAATCAGGCATTACCTTCATTTAAGGGGTCCTGATCAGTTAAATTCCTAACTCAGGAGCACACAACAAGTGACTGGTTTTATTTGTTTGATGTGATTTTTTTTTTTTCCAGAATAAACCCAGCTTATGGAAAGTGTCACAAACAAAAATCCTTAGGGTATTGTGAGGTACTAAATGAAACTGGGTATCACTTTATTTTTATTAATTCGAAAACTATTTTCTGTAGTACATTTGGTGTTAGTAGAATAGAACTCATTCTTTTTGTTCATTGACTACTGAGAAGTAGAGGTAACTGGGTAAAAGCATAAAATAGGTTTTCTTTAATTCTATAGCACCCTGTATGTTACAGTCTGTTTTAAGAGATGCAAGGTAAGATCATTATCTCTGATACTGATATGCAAGGTAAGATCAATATCTCTGATCTGAAACTTCATAGTTTCAGATCTGTTTTCTAATTCCAATTTAAGTCTTCATTTTAATGCTCTCTACCATGTTTCTGAAATCTAGCACAGACTCACATGTATGCACACACAAACTGTAGTGAGAATATTTTACAAAAACAATAAGCACATTTCAAATGCCTCTGATTTTGTTAATATACCATAATGTGAAAAGATGGATGTGAGGAACTAAGGCCCTTTTCTGCAACTGCCTGTCAGTTTCTGGTGAACAAAAAAAACTTAAATTAGAAAAGAAACACTGAAAGAATCATCCCAACACTAGCTGGAGAAATAGCCCTATATTTTGGGGGTTTTCAACAGTAGAGTTATCCTTTTGTACATAATAAATCTTCACAGACTGTCTATTTAATTTATGATCCTTGATAGTATACAGCCTTTCTCCTTCCATGGTATCCTTTAATGTTTCATTAAATGGGACAACATGTTCATTTGGGAGGCTGATTTTCTTTTAGTTTGAATGGCTCTGGTTTTCAAATTTTGAAGTTATTTATCCACCCCCAAAAGGATTGAATACTTTCTCTTCTGAATACTTTTTCAGAAAAAGTATTCAAAAGAAAAATGAGCCCTATTTCTAATACTCCCAATGCTGACTTTATGTGGCTTCTTTTCCAAGAATGATAAAACTAATAATAGTTCTAAGATTTAAACATTTCTTTTGCCTATAGCAAATCCATCAAGTATTCACAACCATTCATTTTTTTATGGGTTCAAAATAAAATTTTTAAAGTAAATGTGAGGGCTGGAATAGGTGTTTAGATTTAGATTAGATTAGATTTAGATTTTACTTTAGATTTAGAAAGCAAAACTCCAGATATTTCATTTTTAATTTGGAGCTCTGGAATAAGGCAGGCAGGCTATCATCCCTATCTTAATATGAAAGGTTAAGTGACTGTGCAAGGTCCTGTAGCTAGTTAAGCAGCAACACAGAAATTAAAATCTAAGCTCAGATTTGAAGTATATTTCATCTTCTTAAGGATAAATATCCTATTACACAGTGTGGCATTTTGCTATATAACTTAGGCTACTTTTCTGCATGCAAAATTCCTTTCTTTTGTTGACTGATGTACAAACATCAATGCCAAATGTGTGTTTATTTTAGTGTTATATCAAAAATTTCTCATTAGGTAGTGACAGAGAGGTGGGTTTATTTTCTTTTATATTTTTTATCTTATCTTTCATTTCCTCGTTGGAAAATAAGGCACATACCATCTTTTAAGAGCTGCCTACAAATGTAGGTCACTGGAAACAGTACTGAGCTTTTGCATGTTTTTTCTTAGTCTTTTTAATTTGCCAAAGAAACTCGAACTGTGGCTGCCAGGGGAGAACTCAGAATTTTAAATAAGCTCTCACAAGTAGCTAGGGAGGGAAAAAAAGAGGGGAACCCTAGGGTCAAACAGCAAATTTCTGGCTCAACT
This sequence comes from Orcinus orca, assembly GCF_937001465.1. NCBI lineage: Eukaryota > Metazoa > Chordata > Mammalia > Artiodactyla > Delphinidae > Orcinus > Orcinus orca. Next base: position 26,621,092 of record NC_064566.1, read on the forward strand.
AGCACTGAAAAGCTTATAGATAGCCTGATAATTTTCTGAACAAATAAAATGTTGACAAAGAAGTGAAGGGAACATATTCTGATTATAGATCTGCCTTCAAAGACCTTATAATATTTGTATTTATATTATGGACAAAAGATACACAGTGATAAAACAGTTTTGATAGGATGTACATTAAATATTATACAGGCTAGAAAAAGTAAAAATGTGTGGGAAAATGTGTAATGTATAAGGTGTTGAGTATGCATAAAGCTTGCAAAGTGGAATATAGAAGGGCCAGAAAATAATTTTTAATTATTTATAGCGTGTTATATTACTTTTGTTCTGAATCATAAAACTACAACTTTGGAGATGAACATACTTTAAAAAATGTTCAATGATATATTTGGCCAACCAAGGGATGTTTCTTTAACTTCATTTTTATAGCTGTTTCAATTTTTGTCACTTAAAAAAAACATGGGCTGGATCTGAGACATTTTTGTATTCTGTGTACTCAGAAAGACCAGACTGTACTTACTACAGTGTACTAAGAGCAAACTGACCACTCACTAGATTTCTAATTCTTGTTCCATGATCAGTAAATAACAGATGCATGGCAAACAGACTTAATCTTGACACCAAACTGACAGAAGGAAAAGAAACCTTTTTAACAGTAACTCAAACTTTACATTGTTAGCAAGTAATACCGCTTTATCTAACTCTAAATCAATATCTCTGACCTCAATTAAAACCAAGGAATCAAATAAAGGAAAAGATACAAGGTACAGTGAATAAGATCTTAACAAATGAGTTCAATATTGGGTAAAAGGCTGATATTTTGGGATTTAAAATAATGCTTTCAAATTATTAAGATACACTTTTAACTTTTACTTATGGATTTAAAGTCTGTGAAAAAGAATTCTGAAGATGTTAGACTAAATATTCATACTTCATTATTTTGTTACCAAGTATCTTATTACTATATTAATTTATCAAATATCATATGGTTTATTTTCAATGAACTGAAACTCATTCCAGGACATAGATTATTGTAAAGTAATTCATTTTCAATATGAAAGATTTTCTCAATACTAAATATGGGAAATTTCACCATAACTGATTTTAAATTTGAACTATTTATTTACCAATATGTTTGATGTTAAAAAACATTATATGCTATAATCCTTTAATAAACATCAAGTAGTTGGGACACCCCTGCTGGTAACCAGGTACCTATCCTGGGTACACACTAAAAAATACAACTTTGAAGCTCCTTAAAAGCATTCTAACCTCCCACTTTGTTCTAACTGTGGTTGATGTTAGTGCATAGTGTATATAACAGGTAACTCAAAAAGTTAATGCAACAAGTCAAGAATTAACCCTTTGCTCTAGATATTAGATATCTCTTCCTGAATGAATATTACCTACCTGGCATGTCATCACTAAAAAATATTCAAATTAAGTTTTTGAAACTGACTTTAGCATATTATGAAACAGCATTTAAATTTACTTCTGAAATTTCACTTTCTTTAATTCTATATGTATTAACACATACCATCATATTGTTAAAAATTATGAAAAGGATATAAATAATAGAGAAATCTTAGCATTTTCAAGTTCTTAAGAAATGTTTGGGTGTGCATGTGTGTACATAATTTTTTATTTCATAAAAAAATCAGCTGATCTACTGATAAATGTTTAAATATTTTAACATTAAAATGTAATTTTGCTATATTAGAAAACATTCCATAGAAAGTTTTCATAGAGAATACCCATCACTATATTTGAGATGATCAAGAAAATTCTTTTAGATAAAAAAGTTAACTGAAAAATACTTACTTAAAAGCTTTAACAACATCATGTATATTGTTCTATAGGATTTTCTAAGGGGTGTAATTTTTCAGCGTTACATCTTTAATGCTGACTTCCTGAAGCTCTGACTACAGTAGGCATGAATGTTTCCAAAGGATGATGGATAAATTGCTGGGTGGTTATATAATATATTTTAGGCAGCTGATGGGCTTTTTATCCTTTACTTGTCTTTTAGTTATACACAGTTTTAAGATAATTATGGTCTATAAGATTGTCTTTTCCCTTTTCTTGTACCAGCAATATTTGCCTTGGTTATAGGCTCCAGAAATCTCCAATCATATACATCATAAAATTAAAACTAAGCAATTATAGCATTTTCTCCCTACATTGTATCTCTAAACACTGTTAATGCCTTGGGTTTTGGTCACTCATTTTTGGGCTGTTTGATACAAATAAGTCTTCAGTATAACTCTGAGCTGGGCACACTGAAATCCCAACTGAACATTATGTAGAAAGTACATAATATATATACCTACTCTTATAGGTGCAGAAATTCTACTTCTCTATATTAGTATTCAACATCTCACTTTAAACTACAAAAATATTTTGTTCATTTTTCTCAGAGATGTTAAAAACTTTGTCTATATACTGGTATTATGAAGAATATACATAACTGAAATTTTTATCAGCCATAATTTTCTCATCCAGTCTGTTTTAAATGTGTGAACACTAAACATTAAACATATTGTATATATTAAAAACAATACTTTTTGTACTTCCTTATAGAAAAATGAGAATGGCATATTATTCTTTTAAGTCAAATATTGTTATACTGTTACATATTAAACATGTAAGGAATATAAGATGATAAGATTAAGAATTTAAGAAACATTGCTTTCTTAACTGGCTGAATCCTTCTACATTCTCATTAGCCAGTAGCTTTGCATGGGATTCAAACAATTCTCCCCAGTCACTTTGATCAACCTCAGGAAATTTTGCATCTTTGGCAAATTTTGAAATTGTTTTGCATTATACTCAAGAATATTCAACATATGGCTAACAGGAACAGACCAACTCACAAGTCTAATGATGAAAAAATACACTAGTGTTACATGTGAGGGATGTGGGCAGAGGGGCAAAATTTTTAGGAGGGCAGCCAAAAATTTATAGGAGGACTATTTTTTTGTTTTGGCAAATTTGGTTTTCCAATGCAACCTTGTAACTTCAGGGACTTAGATCCTGAGAATGTGCAAAACAAAGATCCTCGTATATAATCCTGGGACATTAACTACAATATGTAAAGAACTCGTACAGAGCAATGAGAAAAAAAATGGACAGAGACAAAAACCTACTATGAAAAACAAGGAAGAAATGCAGAAGGCTAACAACTATAGGGGAAAATATTCTGCTTTGCTGTAAACAAAGAAACGTGCAACAAAGCAGTATTTCCCCATCAAATGAATGTTTTTAAAATTATTTTTTTAAAAAAGAAAAGAAACATTACTGATGAGTGAAGATTCTATTAACTCAAAAACTAGATATATCTTCAGAGTAGAGGTGCATGAAATACAAGAACATAATCAAAATTAAAATAGTTTAAAAATGAATCACTAAATAAGTTTTATAATGTAGGGAAATGTTGTGTGTACATGTTATTTAGCATATACAGCCTATAACAATTTCATTACTCATCTATACAAGTGATTTTAGTTAAAAGCAAATAATGGCATTAAAATCAAAGAAGATAAATTTTTCCTGAGGATCACACACTCAAATTTATAATTAGTTTAATATTTAACTTCATTGAGTACCTTATTGATAAATATTCAATTGTCATGTAAAGCAAACTTGCTATTCAAATAAAAACAACTTGTTCTAGGCTACTTATTATAAATAGAAGAATGAGATAACTTTAAAAATGCAGCATCAGGCTTCCCTGGTGGCGCAGTGGTTGAAAGTCCGCCTGCCGATGTAGGAGACACGGGTTCGTGCCCTGGTCCAGGAAGATCCCACATGCCGCCGAGCGGCTGGGCCCGTGAGCCATGGCTGCTGAGCCTGCGTGTCCGGAGCCTGTGCTCCACCACGGGAGAGGCCACAACAGTGAGAGGCCCGCGTACAGCAAAAAAAAAAAAAAAATGCAGCATAAAATCTGCAATGTTATATTAAGTAAATCTAATGCTTAAGACGATTAGGTTTTTGTGGAGTAATTATAATGTCTTTGATAATACATTCTATGTGCACAAGATAAAGTAAAATAGATCTGATGACACTAGAATACATTCTTCCGTTAAAAACACCTATGCTAGGCTAGAGCAAGAGAAACTTTTAAGACATTAAAAATAAATGGTCGGGCTTCCCTGGTGGCGCAGTGGTTGAGAGTCCGCCTGCCGATGCAGGGGACGCGGGTTCGTGCCCCGGTCTGGGAAAATCCCACGTGCCGCGGAGCGGCTGAGGCCGTGAGCCATGGCCGTTGAGCCTGCGCGTCCGGAGCCTGTGCTCCGCAATGGGAGAGGCCACAACAGTGAGAGGCCCGCATACCAAAAAAAAATAAATAAATAAAAAAATAAATGGTCATACCATTTTAACATTTATTTCCCTTGAAATGTAAGATGAATTTAAGTTCCAGGAGATTAATTAGCATGTTGTTATAAACTACATCTCAGTAATAGTGAAAATTCAAATATGAGAAAGCCAAGTAAAATATCTGTCAACACTGAAACCAACAGTACTTCTTATAAAGAAAAAATTCCAGAGATATATCAATCACTGAGAATTTATTTCAAATAATCATCTTTAAAATATTATTTAACATAACAGAAAATTATCACTAATGGTTTTTCTTCTAATAAGACAGTCTGCATTTACATGGAATGTGACATTACAGAGGAATAATTTTCATAAAAGAAATTTTAAGTCCAATATGCTGATTTAATTCTTTTGCCTGAGATAACCTTCATTTAAATATTTTGAAGAGCAGCAGTAACTTAAAAGTTATTCCTACATTTTTGAAATCTAAACAGAATATACTTTTTTTCATATTGATGTGAATAAATGATAGCATTATCATGCTAGAATGCTAGAATAGGTTAGTGTATATTGGGGGTGACTAAATACAGGTTCACTGGGCTACATCAATATATGGATTTAATCATATATGGGCATGTGGTAGTCTAAACTTAGAAAAGCTTATCTGGATCAGGTAAGATGACTTGTTTCCATCCCTTTTAACTGTCAGAAACTGGGAGTCTTTAAAGCTGGGGTAAATGAAGACTTTGAAAGAGGTACATGATCATGAGAGTTTTAAGGAAATCAATTCTTTGATCTTCAACTTTAACAAATACTCTAGTGAAAAATGACCTCCTAGAGAATGTGCCAGTGATAGAAGTGCAAGTTCCCCTTTGCCAATCCCCTTTCAAATCAACCTTTCTCACTTCACGAGTGAAAGGTTTATTTCTCATTGTCCCAGGAGTAAACATCTCTGCAGTACCAAACAAAAAGACAACCTAAAATATCTATTTGGTATAGAAAATGTGAATGTTCTAATGACTGGGGAAATTATCCTTTTTTCATTGTTTTCAGCAAAATTTTAGGTGGACCTAATAGACTAGACAAATAATTAAAAGTAATTTATGTTGATAGACATCGTGTGATTTCTTTTTGTGTATTACTCAGAAAAAGTGAAAAAATAATTTGAGGGACATTACAATAACACAACTCTCTCTATTTACTTAACTATGAACAGCTCACATCTGCAAAAGTAAAAAATATGAATAGAGTTGATGCTGAATCCCATCCCATTCTAGCAATATTCACGCAATTATATGTCCTAATGAAGCAATGTAGTGTGAACATTTTTATGTCTATTGATACACTATGCAACAATAATTGTAATGGCGACTGAAATAAGAAGAAATGTGTTTAACACTTAAAGTCTTTTGAGACAAAAAGTTTAAAATAAATTTAAATATGAAGTTACAGAAAAACTATCATAAGGTTATTAATAAAAATGTTGAACATAAAATGTACTACATTCTGACAAAACTCCATGAGGAGTGAGTGGAATAGAAAATATGAATTCAAGGAAAAAATGATTGATGTAAAATTTCCAGTTGTTAAAGAAGAGCTTGCTTATGTAGATACTTCTAAAAATAATGATACTGACATCAAATTGCTATTATTTAGATTGAGTTGGATACACTTACAAGACTGACATAAAAGTCTTCAACTAAAAAAGGCAATATTTACAATAACATCTTTGCAACTAAATAATCTCATAATGAAAATTTTTACATAACTTAGTATACAAGATGATACATAATTAAAAAAATATTTTTAGAAGTATGAGTGCAAAAAAGGTGGGAAGATCACTGTACTTTACTATCTGGAAAATTGGCCAAGATATAGGATGTGAGTGATAATTGTTCAATGTAGGTTAATAAATAAATGTGAAATGCCTTCTTTTGTTTTAAATGTAATCTTTGTATTTTCAGTAAAATTGAATTAGAGTTCTCTAGAGAAATTGTATGAACAGGATTGTGTCTGTGTGTGTGTGTATATACACACACACACATATACATATATGCATGTACACATATACATACCTCTTCCTGTGATAAAATTTACTATAAGGAATTGGCTCATATGATTATGGAGGCTGACAAGTCCCCAGATATGCACAGCAAGCTAGCTGGAAACTCAGGAGAGCTGATGGTGTAGTTTTTGTCCAAATGGAAAACTAATGGTGTAATTCTGATCCAAAGGATAGCAGACTCGTGACTCAGGAAGAGCTGATGTTTCAGTTTGAATCCGAGAGCAAGAAAAAGTTGATGTCCAAGTTCAAAAGCAGTCCAGTAGGAAGAATTCTTTCTTATATGGGGGAGGGTTAGCCATTTTGTTTTATTTAGGCCTTCAACTGACTGGATGAGGCCCACCCACATTAGAGAGGGCAATCTGCTTTACTCAGTCTACCGAATTAAATGTTAATTTCATCCAAAAATACCCTCACAGAAACACTCAGAATAATGTCTGATCAAATTTCTGGGCACCCTGTGGCTTGGTCAAATTGACACATAGAATTAACTATCAGAAGACCACCCCTTGCTTACTTGGCACCCATACATATCTCCTTAAACCATACTTGGCTCCAGATGAAGACAATAACGAGGTTGTAATTCCACATTCCTAGCTCTGTCACCTAAGATTGTCTTATCCTGGGCTCTTCCTCCCTGCACTATGGCCTGGACACTTTGTATGCAGGAAGCTAGGGAAGTTATAGGACTTACCTTGTTTATTTTGCATAACTCAGGAATCACTGTCCTTTACTGTGTGATGATCAAAGTTTTGAAGACAGTTGTTTCATATATTTTGTCCTGTTTTTTAGTTGTTTCAGGCATGATGACTAGTCTGGTCCTTATTAATCTACTTTGGTCATAAGGACAAATTTAATAAGAGTCTATGTTTTTTGACTCTAGTTTTATATTTTTCTACTACATTATAAAACTCCTCTATGAATAAAGGTTTGCAGAATCTAATTACTTGCATATATGACTAGCTATTTTAAGAAACCCTGATGAAAAGATAATATTTCTTTTATAATTTTAAAATCCTTCACATAATCCAAAGAAGGACATGTAAAGTACACTGAAATTTTTTTAGTACTAACTTGTACAGATCAAGGTACCTAAGAAAGGCATCAGGGATTAGTTTTCAAATAAAAAAATGTAGTTCTCTAAGGCAAAATGTGGAAGTATACTATAGGCTTTAACATCAGTTACCTAGGTTGGAGGAGGGAAGAAGGAAAAATAAAACACTTTATTTAAAAAAGCATATATAGGGCTTCCCTGGTGGCGCAGTGGTTGAGAGTCCGCCTGCCGATGCAGGGGACACGGGTTCGTGCCCCGGTCCGGGAAGATCCCACATGCCGCAGAGTGGCTAGGCCCGTGAGCCATGGCCACTGAGCCTGCGCGTCTGGAGCCTGTGCTCCACAACGGAAGAGGCCACAATAGTGAGGCCCGCGTACCGCAAAAAAAAAAAAGCATATATAGGTCTTCCTGTCTATGGCTTGGTGAACATTTCCTATATGGCTATAAAGATGTCTGATAAAAAATCTTAGGCTCGGTATGTTGTGGAATGGGCTGTGAAGAACCTATATAGCTTCTTTACAACAATGATTTTGGCCTTTACTCCACTGCTTCTAGCAAGTACAGTACTGTTCAGAAACTGTCCAAAATGATTAAGGCCAGGGAAAAGGAACAAAAGAAAAAACAAAAACATCAAGAAAATATTACAAAAGATTAATAGCAGAAATAAGAATAAAGGAAAACAGGCTCTTCAACCAGAAGGAAATCATTTGGAAAATTATACAAAGGTTTTCTTTTTGGACTTTTTAAAATTTAATAAAGTCTGACCCATATGAAAGAATCATGTTAGTTTTGACCTCAGTATTATAGTAATTTTTATGTGTGGGTGTAGAAATTTGTTGGTGTCTGTTGATAGTTATTGTAAATTAGTATTTATTATTCTACAAATTTTTTATAAATGACTTAGTCATTTGTCATTTTGCAAACTACACAGTGAAATGAAAACACCCTCTGAGAGAAAATGATTTTAGATTATGAATTCTAATCAAATAATGGCTTAAAAGTGAGTTCCTGTTCTGTACAAAGAAGTTAAGAATTCTAAAAGTCAGAATTGTCTTCTCTGAGGTGAAAAATATGCTTTGGCATAAAAAAGATATACTATTTCAAACACATATTTTAGTATTATTGCTTATTTCTTGGAAGGGGATACTTTCTGGAATTCTCAAAACAAAATAACTTTAATAAATGAGTACTTCTAATTTCTCTATCTTTCTTCTGACTTACACCTTTGGAATACTGGTAATATAATATCTGACAATATTCTGCAGTTGTTTTTCTTTACCTAGATTTTTTAATAGCTTATAAAGTGCTCATATCATTACTTAATAGTAATTTTGTTTATTGTCAGTTTTAAATAGCTTATTAATATTTCCTCACTGTGACATAAATTTTAGTTTAAAAAACTGTCCAAGAACTAATTTTAAAATGCGATTATATATTCAAATAAATTTGATACTTCTCTTTAAGAGAAAAAAATATGTGTGTGGTCCCATTAATGTATTTAAATATAGTTTGTACATATACAAATCTTATTTACATATATATAAACAATATTTTTTGTGAAATATTCAAAATGCAATATTGAATTAGTATACTCTATACCTGTAAAATGTCAGCAGGGTCTTCTTTTGCAGATGCAACTAACAAAGTATGTCCAGTGACAATTCCTTCTGCCAGGAAATACTTGAAGAGCAAAGGAGAATAAATATTATATTTATCCTCTTCTGTAAGAAAGAAAAAAAATTATAGTCAGAATCCTACCATATACTAGGATATTTATGGTAGGATGTTTTTATATTCTTTTCTCCTTAAAACAAGTCTATGAGGTGGGGCAATAACTATGTCTTCCTAAGGTACAGTTAGATAGGCTAAAATACTTATCTAGATAGTCAATGGGAAGTAGGTACTTTTAATAGAGTCTTTCTGATTCCAAAATCATTCACCATCTACTACACCACCTCTGATATCCATAAAATTTAGAAGGTTATGTATGATTATATTAAAAAATCAGAGATTTGGTTTTTTCTTTACTAAGATTTTCTCAGGTACTGCACCTCTAAAATGGCTATATTCCCTACCAACCAGTTGTAAACTCACACCTCATTATTTTCATGTCACAAGAATTAAACACTTAGTGTTAGATTTGTGGTTAACAGAGGTGGAGAGTAGGGGTAGGGGGAATTGGATGAAGGCAGTCAAAAGTTTCAAACTTCTACTTATAAGATAAATAAGTACTGGGGATGTAATTTACAACATGATAAATAAAATCAACACTGCTGTATGTTATATATGAAAATTGCTAAGAGCATAAATCCTATGAGTTCTCAACACAAGGAAAAAAATTTTTTTCTATTACTTTAATTTTGTATCTACATGAGATCATGAATGTCCACTAAACTTATTGTGCTAATCATTTCATGACGTATTAAGTCTAATGATTGTGCTGTGCACCTTAAACTTAAACAGTGCTGTATGTCAATTATATCTCAATAAAACTGAAAGAAAAACTAGCCCATTTAAGGATGAAATTATACCAATCTTACAAGTAATCTTTCAGAAAAAAGGAAAAACTGGAAAGAAATACTTCAGAACTCATTTTATAATGCCATAATTACTTTGATACCAAAACTAGGTCAAGACATCACAGGAAAAGAAAGCTACAGACTAATATGCCTCATGAACATTTATGAAAATAATTTCTAAAATATCCAACCAAAACTCATTAGTATATAAGAAAGAATAATATGATATACTACGATTAAGTGGGGTTTATCACAGATATGCCAAGTTGGTTTTTTATTTTAAAAATCACTGTACCGGAGGATGAAGGGAAGATGGTGGAAGAGTAAGACGCGGAGATCACCTTCCTCCCCACAGATACACCAGAAATACATCTACACGTGGAACAACTCCTACAGAACACCTACTGAACGCTGGCAGAAGACCTCAGACCTCCAAAAAGGCAAGAAACTCCCCCACGTACCTGGGTAGGGCAAAAGAAAAAAGAATAAACAGAGACAAAAGGACAGAGACGAGACCTGCACCAGTGGGAGGGAGCTGTGAAGGAGGAAAGGTTTCCACACACTAGAAGTCCCTTCGCGAACGGAGACTGTGGGTGATGGAGGGGGAAAGCTTCGAAGTCTCGGAGGAGAGCTCAGCAACAGGGGTGCGGAGGGCAAAGCGGAGAGATTCCCACACAGAGGATCAGTGCCGACCCGCACTCACCAGCCCGAGAGGCTTGTCTGCTCACCCGCCGGGGCGGGCAGAGCTGCGAGCTGAGGCTTGAGCTTCTGTCAGAGCGCAGGGAGAGGACTGGGGTTGGTGGCGGGAACACAGCCTGCAGGGGGTTAGTGCACCACGGCTAGCCAGGAGGGAGTCCGGTGAAAAGTCTGGACCTGCCGAAGAGGCAAGAGACTTTTTCTTCCCTCTTTGTTTCCTGGTGCGTGTGGAGCGGGGATTAAGAGCGCTGCTTAAAGGAGCTCCAGAGACGGGTGCGAGCCACGGCTAAAAGCGCGAACCCCAGAGATGGGCATGAGACGCTAAGGCTGCTGCCGCCGCCACCAAGAAGCCTGTGTGCGAGCACAGGTCACTATCCACACCCCCCCTTCCGGGGAGCCTGGGCAGCCCGCCACTGCCAGGGTCCCGGGATCCAGGGACAACTTCCCCGGGAAAACGCACATGCTCGCCCCACACTCTGTGCCCCTCTCTCCCCCCACCCCTGGCCTGAGTGAGCCAGAGTCCCCGAAGCAGCTGCTCCTTTAACCCCGTCCTGTCTGAGCGAAGAACAGACGCCCTCCGGCGACCTACACGCAGAGGTGGGTCCAAATCCATATCTGAGCCCCTGGGAGCTGTGAGAACAAAGAAGAGAAAGGGAAATCTCTCCCAGCAGCCTCAGAAGCAGCAGATTAAAGATCCACAATCAACTTGATGTATCCTGCATCTGTGCAATACATGAATAGACAACGAACCATCCCAAACTGAGGAGGTGGACTCTGAGAGCAAGATTTATGATTTTTTTTCCCCTTTTCCTCTTTTTGTGAGTGTGTATGCTTCTGTCTGTGATTTTGTCTGTGTAGCTTTGCTTCCACCATTTGTCCTAGGGTTCTACCTGTCCGTTGTTTTTTTTTTTTATTTTTTTCTTAATATTTTAATAACTTTATTTTATTTTACTTTATCTTCTTTCTTTCATTCTTTCTTTCCTTCCTTCCTTCCCTCCTTTAGACAATGAATCACCCTAAATGGAGGAGGTGGACTTTGAGAGCAAGATTTATGATTTTTTCCCCTTTTCCTATTTTTGTGAGTGTGTATGCTTCTGTGTGTGATTTTGTCTGTGTAGTTTTGCTTCCACCATTTGTCCTAGGGTTCTATCCGTCCATTTTGTGTTTTAATTTTTTTCTTAATAATTATTTTTTATTTTAAGAACTTTATTATATTTTATCTTTATTTTATTTAACTTTATCTTCTTTCTTTTTTCCTTCCTTCCCTCCTTCCTTCCTCACTCCCTCCCTTTCTTTCTTTCGTTCATTTTCTTTCTTCCTTCCTACTTCTACTAATTCTTTCTTTCTACTTTTGCTCCCTTTTATTCTGAGCCGTGTGGATGAAAGGCTCTTGGTGCTGCAGCCAGAGGAGTCAGTCCTGTGCCTCTGAGGTGGGAAAGCCAACTTCAGGACACTGGTCCACAAGAAACCTCCCAGATCCACGTAATATCAAACAGCAAAAAACTCCCAGAGACCTCCATCTCAACACCAGCACCCAGCTTCACTCAACAACCAGCAAGCTACAGTGCTCAACACCCTATGCCAAACAACAAGCAAGACAGAAACACAACCCCACCCATTAGCAGAGAGGCTGCCTAAAATCATAATAAGTCCACAGACACCCCAAAACACACCACGAGACGCGGACCTGCCCACCAGAAAGACAAGATTCAGCCTCATCCACCAGAACACAGGCACTAGTCCCCTCCACCAGGAAGCTTACACAACCCACTGAACCAACTTTAGCCACTGGGGACAGACAACAAAAACAACGGGAACTACGAACCTGCGGCCTGCAAAAAGGAGACCCCAAACACAGTAAGATAAGCAAAATGAGAATACAGAAAAACAGAGCAGATGAAGGAGCAAGATAGACCTAACAAATGAAGCGGAAATAGGCACTCTATCTGAAAAAGAATTCAGAATAATGATAGTAAAGATGATCCAAAATCTTGGAAATAGAATAGACAAAATGCAAGAAACATTTAACAAGGACCTAGAAAAACTAAAGATGAAACAAGCAACGATGAACAACACAATAAATGAAATTAAAAATACTCTAGATGGGATCAATAGCAGAATAACTGAGGCAGAAGAACGGATAAGTGACCTGGAAGATAAAATAGTGGAAATAACTACTGCAGAGCAGAATAAAGAAAAAAGAATGAAAAGAACTGAGGACAGTCTCAGATACCTCTGGGACAATATTAAACGCACCAACATTTGAATTATAGGGGTTTCAGAAAAAGAAGAGAAAAAGAAAGGGACTGAGAAAATATTTGAAGAGATTATAGTTGAAAACTTCCCTAATATGGGAAAGGAAATAGTTAATCAAGTCCAGGAAGCACAGAGAGTCCCATACAGGATAAATTCAAGGAGAAACACGCCAAGACATATATTAATCAAACTGTCAAAAATTAAATACAAAGAAAACATATTAAAAGCAGCAAGGGAAAACAACAAATAACACACAAGGGAATCCCCATAAGGTTAACAGCTGATCTTTCAGCAGAAACTCTGCAAGCCAGAAGGGACTGGCAGGACATATTTAAAGTGATGAAGTAGAAGAACCTTCAACCAAGATTACTCTACCCAGCAAGGATCTCATTCAGATTTGATGGAGAAATTAAAACCTTTACAGACAAGCAGAAGCTGAGAGAGTTCAGTACCACCAAACCAGCATTATGACAAATGCTAAAGGAACTTCTCTAGGCAAGAAACACAGGAGAAGGAAAAGACCTACAATAATGAACCCAAAACAATTAAGAAAATGGGAATAGGAATATACATATCGATATTACCTTAAATGTAAATGGACTAAATGCTCCCACCAAAAGACACAGATTGGCTGAATGGATACAAAAACAAGACCCATATATATGCTGTGTACAAGAGACCCACTTCAGACCTAGAGACACATGCAGACTGAAAGTAAGGGGATGTAAAAAGACATTCCATGCAAATGGAAACCAAAAGAAAGCTGGAGTAGCAATTCTCATATTAGACAAAATAGACTTTAAAATACAGACTATAAGAAGAGACAAAGGACACTACATAACGATCAAGGGATCGATCCAAGAAGAAGATATAAAAATTTTAAATATTTATGCACCCAACATAGGAGCACCTCAATACATAAGGCAAATGCTAACAGCCATAAAAGGGGAAATCAACAGTAACACATTCATAGTAGGGGACTTTAACACCCCACTTTCACCAATGGACAGATCATACAAAATGAAAATAAATAAGGAAACACAAGCTTTAAATGATACATTAAACAAGATGGACTTAATTGATATTTATAGGACATTCCATCCAAAAACAACAGAATACACATTTTTCTCAAGTGCTCATGAAACATTCTCCAGAATAGATCATATCTTGGGTCACAAATCAAGCCTTGGTAAATTTAAGAAAACTGAAATTGTATGAAGTATCTTTTCCGACCATAACACTATGAGACTAGATATCAATTACAGGAAAAGATCTGTAAAAAATACAAACACATGGAGCCTAAATAATACACTGCTTAATAACGAGGTGATCACTGAAGAGATCAAAGAGGAAATCAAAAAATACCTAGAAACAAATGACAATGGAGACACGAGGACCCAAAACCTATGGGATACAACAAAAGCAGCTCTAAGAGGGAAGTTTATAGCAATACAATCCTACCCTAAGAAACAGGAAACGTCTCGAATAAACAAACTAACCTTACACCTAAAGCAATTAGAGAAAGAAGAACAAAAAAACCCCAAAGTTAGCAGAAGGAAAGAAATCATAAAGATCAGAGCAGAAATAAATGAAAAAGAAATGAAGGAAACGATAGCAAAGATCAATAAAACTAAAAGCTGGTTCTTTGAGAAGATAAACAAAATTGATAAACCATTAGTGAGACTCATCACGAAAAAAAGGGAGAAGACTGAAATCAATAGAATTAGAAATGAAAAAGGAGAAGTAACAACTGACACTGCAGAAATACAAAGGATCATGAGAGGTTACTGCAAGCAACTATATGCCAATAACCTGGACAACCTGGAAGAAATGGACAAATTCTTAGAAATGCACAACCTGCCAAGACTGAATCAGGAAGAAATAGAAAATATGAACAGACAAAATCACAAGTAATGAAATTGAAACTGTGATTAAAAATCTTCCAACAAACAAAAGCCCAGGACCAGATTGCTTCACAGGCGAATTCTATCAAACATTTAGAGAAGAGTTAACACTTATGCTTCTCAAACTCTTCCAAAATATAGCAGAGGGAGGAACACTCCCAAACTCATTCTACAAGGCCACCATCACCTTGATACCAAAACCAGGCAAGGATGTCACAAAGAAAACTACAGGCCAATATAACTGATGAACATAGATACAAAAATCCTCAACAAACTACAAGCAAACAGAATCCAACAGCACATTAAAAGGATCATACACCATGATCAAGTGCAGTTTATTCCAGGAATCCAAGGATTCTTCAATATATGCAAATCAATCAATGTGATACACCATATTAACAAATTGAAGGGGAAAAACCATATGATCATCTCAATAGATGCAGAGAAAGCTTTCGACAAAATTCAACACCCATTTATGATAAAAACCCTGCAGAAAGTAGGCACAGAGGGAAGTTTCCTCAACATAATAAAGGCCATATATGACAAACCCACAGCCAACATCGTCCTCAATGGTGAAAAACTGAAAGAATTTCCACTAAGATCAGGAACAAGACAAGGTTGCCCACTCTCACCACTCTTATTCAACATAGTTTTGGAAGTTTTAGCCAGAGCAATCAGAGAAGAAAAGGAAATAAAAGGAATCCAAATTGAAAAAGAAGAAGTAAAACTGTCACTGTTTGCAGATGACATGATACTATACATAGAGAATGCTAAAGATGCTACCAGGAAACTACTAGAGCTAATCAATGAATTTGGGAAAGTAGCAGGATACAAAATTAATCCACAGAAATCTCTGGCATTCCTATCCACTAATGATTAAAAATCTGAAAATGAAATCAAGAAAACACTCCCATTTACCATTCCAACAAAAAGAATAAAATATCTAGGAATAAACCTACCCAAGGAGACAAAAGACCAGTATGCAGAAAAGTATAAGACACTGATGAAAGAAATTAAGGATGATACAAATAGATGGAGAGATATACCATGTTCTTGGATTGGAAGAATCAACATTGTGAAAATGACTCTACTACCCAAAGCAACCTACAGATTCAATGCAATCCCTATCAAACTACCACTGGCATTTTTCACAGAACTAGAACAAAAAATTTCACAATTTGTATGGAAACACAAAAGACCCCAAATAGCCAAAACAATCTTGAGAAAGAAAAACGGAGCTGGAGGAATCAGGCTCCCTGACTTCAGACTATACTACAAAGCTACAGTAATCAAGACAGTATGGTACTGGCACAAAAACAGAAATATAGATCAATGGAACACTACAGAAAGCCCAGAGATAAACCCACACACATATAGTCACGTTATCTTTGATAAAGGAGGCAGGAATGTACAGTGGGGAAAGGACAGCCTCTTCAATAAGTGCTGCTGGGAAAACTGGACAGGTACATGTAAAAGTATGAGATTAGATCACTCCCTAACACCATACACAAAAATAAGCTCAAAGTGGATTAAAGACCTAAATGTAAGGCCAGAAACTATCAAACTCTTAGAGGAAAACATAGGCAGAACACTCTATGACATAAATCACAGCAAGATCCTTTTTGACCCACCTCCTAGAGAAATGGAAATAAAAACAAAAATAAACAAATGGGACCTAATGCAACTTAAAAGCTTTTGCATAGCAAAGGAAACCATAAACAAGACCAAAAGACAACCCTCAGAATGGGAGAAAATATTTGCAAATGAAGCAACTGACAAAGGATTAATCTCCAAAATTTATAAGCAGCTCATGCAGCTCAATTAGAAAAAAACAAACAACGCAATCCAAAAATGGGCAGAAGACCTAAATAGACATTTCTCCAAAGAAGATATACAGACTGCCAACAAACACATGAAAGAATGCTCAACATCATTAATCATTAGAGAAATGCAAATCAAAACTACAATGAGATATCATCTCACACCAGTCAGAATGGCCATCATCAAAAAATCTACAAACAATAAATGCTGGAGAGGGTGTGGAGAAAAGGGAACACTCTTGCACTGCTGGTGGGAATGTGATTTGGTACAGCCACTATGGAGAACAGTATGGAGGTTCCTTAAAAAACTACAAATAGAACTACCATATGACCCAGCAATCCCACTACTGCGCATATACCCTGAGAAAACCATAATTCAAAAAGAGTCATGTACCAAAACGTTCATTGCAGCACTATTTACAATAGCCAGGAGACGGAAGCGACCTAAGTGTCCATCATCGGATGAATGGATAAAGAAGATGTGGCACATATATACAATGGAATATTACTCAGCCATAAAAAGAAACGAAATTGAGCTATTTGTAATGAGGTGGATGGACCTAGAGTCTGTCATACAGAGTGAGGTAAGTCAGAAAGAGAAAGACAAATACCGTATGCTAACACTTATATATGGAATTTAAGAAAAAAAAATGTCATGAAGAACCTAGGGACAAGACAGGAATAAAGACACAGACCTACTAGAGAATGAACCTGAGGATATGGGGAGGGGGAAGGGTAAGCTGCGACAAAGCGAGAGAGAGGCATGGACATATATACACTACCAAACGTAAGGTAGATAGCTAGTGGGAAACAAACGCATAGCACAGGGAGATCAGCTCGGTGCTTTGTGACCGCCTGGAGGAGTGGGATAGGGAGGTTGAGAGGGAGGGAGACGCAAGAGGGAAGAGATACGGGAACATATGTATATGTATAACTGATTCACTTTGTTATAAAGCAGAAACTAACACACCATTGTAAAGCAATTAGACTCTAATAAAGATGTAAAAAAAAAAACCCACCAAAATAAAAAATAAATAAATAAATAAAAATCACTGTACCATAATGACATATTAAAAAAGTAAAACCATATGATCATTTCAATAGACAAAAAAAAAATTTGACAAAATTCAACAATAATTCATAATACAAACTCTTGGCAAATTAGGAATAAAATGAAACCTCTGCAACCTGATAAATGGTATCTATAATAAACTTACAGGTAACAGAATGGTAAGATGGAATGCTTTCTTCCTGATATTAGGAACAAAGAAAGTGTATCCACTCTCACCACTTGTAATCAATATTGCTCAGGTCTGAAGCATATAATAAACGATGAAAAAGAAATGAAAGGCATATAGATTGGAAAAGATGACGTAAAACAGTCTTTATTTGCAAACATTATCACATATGTAGGAAATCTTAAGCAATCTACCAAAAAGCTAGTAGGACTAACAAGCCAAGTCTATCAGGGTTGTAGCATGTAAAGTCAATATATAAAAATCATTGTTCCTCTACAAACTAGTAACAAACATTAGAAACTAAAATTTTATAAATTCCATTTTAATTGATTCCAAAACCATGAAATATTTTGAATAAATTTAACAAAATATGTGCATGAACTAGCTCCGAATTGAAAAGTATAAAACATTCTGAGAGTAAGTATAAAAAAACCTAAATAAATGGAGTGATATATCATGGTCATGGGATGGAAGACTCAAATCTTTCCATATTAATCTATACATTTAATGTAATGTCAATGTAAGCCCCAGTAAGCTTTTTGGAGAAACTGACAAGCTAATTCTAAATTTACATAGAAATTCAAAGGTCCTAGGTAACCAAATGAATTTGAAAAAGATCACAGTTGGAAGACATACCATCTGATTTTAAGACTTATTATAAAGCTGTAACAATCCATGCAATATAGATTTGACCAAAGGCTATAAATATAAATGAATGTAAAAGAATAGAGAGACCAGAAATAAACCCACATAACTGATTCTTGACAAAGGTGGAGAAATAATTCTTTTTCAACAAATGATCTTGGAATAACTGGATACTCATATGCAAAAACCAACAAAAACCTCAATCTTACCTCATACTACACTCAATCAAAAAAGAAAAAAAATTTGCAGGTGGGGGGAAGAGGGATAAATTAGGAGTTTGGGATTAACAGATACATACTACTATATATAAAATAGATACACAACAAGGACCTACTGTATAGCACAGGAAACTATATTCAATAGCTTGTAATAACCTATAATGGAAAAGAATCTAAAAAAGTATGTATACATATATATATATCTGGATCACTTTGCTGTACAACTGAAACTAACACGACATTGAAAATCAGCTATACTTCAATTGGGGAAAAAAAAGCAAAAAGAAACAAGCAAACAAGAAAATTTCAATCTTATCTCATACTACTACTCAAATATTATGCTGAAATGAATCACAAAACTAAAAATAGAAGGTAAAACAATAAAACTACTAGGAAAAAACAGGGAAAATTTTTGTAACCTTGGAGTAGACAAATATTTCTTAAATAAGACAGGAAAGCATGTGCCACAATAGAAAAAAATGGATAACTTGAAGTGCATAAATATTTTAAATATTTTCTTTTGAAAAGACACCAATAAGAAGATGAAAAGGCAAGCTACAGAGAGAAAATACTTGCAATACACATATCTTGGACAGTTTTTTTTTTGTAACAGACAAAAACCTGGAAGTAACTTAAATGTCCATCAACCAGTGAATGGAAAAACAAATGGTACATTCACAAATGAAATAATACTCAATAACAAAATAACTGGACTACTGATATATAGGCAACAACATAGATGAATCTCAAAATCACTAAGCTAAGTGAAAAAAGCCAGACACAAAAAGTGTGTATGGTAAGATTGCCTTCACGTGGTATTCTAAAGAAAGCAGAACTAAACTCTAGTGATAGAAAGATGTTAGGTGCTTGGGGGCCAGGGAACATTTTGGGCATGAGGATGTTTGGGGGGGATGATGGAAATGTTTTATATCTTGATTGTTGTGTGATTACCTGAGTATATACATTTGTAAAAACTCACTAAAATATATACTTAAAATGGGTCTATTTTATTGTATGTAAATTATAATTCAGTAAAGGTGGTTTATGAAAACAATTTCCTATGGCGTAACTAAAATACCATGTGGTAGCTTGTATGTAAACCTTTTCAGCACAGAATATTAGAGCAAATCCACGATCAAAAGTATAGTAGATTTACATGAAGATTAATTTTATATATTAAAGAACATAGCCAGTTCTTTAATACTACCTACCACAAAGTTAAAATCTATAAGTCTAAAAGACACAAAATGGGCTTGATTAGGATTTAGGAGCATTTTATGAAAGTTTTTGTGCACAAAGGAAAAGAAAAATGCTTTCAACACCTCTGCATGGTTTACAGTCAACAGGTGGAAAAGCCAGCAGAGACAAGTGGATGAGATGACCAGCACTGCCTAAGGATCATTACAGCTATGACAATGGAAAAAATACTCATTTTATATAAATAAGAATTTGTCTCTGTTAAACTTTAGAAAGTCATGTTTAAAAAAAGAATTGGGGCTTCCCTGGTGCCGCAGTGGTTGAGAGTCCCCCTGCCGATGCAGGGGACACGGGTTCGTGCCCCGGTCCGGGAAGATCCCACATGCCGCGGAGCGGCTGGGCCCGTGAGCCATGGCCGCTGAGCCTGCGCGTCCGGAGCCCGTGCTCCGCAACGGGAGAGGCCACAACAGTGAGAGGCCCGTGTACCGCAAAAAAAAAAAAAAAAAAGAATTGATTTACAATACTTAGTCATTCCCCCACTATGGACTTTTCATGCCACTTTCAGACTTTTGTTACTATTAAATACAGAAGCACGAAAGTGCCTCAACTCCCACGTGTCCAAGGCCGAACTCAGAAACTCATTATTTTCTTCCATCAAATGTGGTCCTCCTTCTGTTTTTAGAAAATTAGGATTTACTCTTAATACCTCTTCTCTCTCTCTCTCTCTCTCTCTCTCTCTCTCACCAATACACCCTTCTCCCCATGCCTAAAATTCTGTTAAATTTATTTTCAAAGTATCTTTGGAATTGTTCACTTCGCTCCACGACAACGTCTCTCCCCTAGCTTTGCTACCAACAACTCTTTCCTAGATGATTGCAATTTCCTCTTACTTCTTTGCATCCACTCAAATCCTCCTTCAATTTAGCAGTGAGCTTTTCAAAATACAAACCTGATCATGTCACTTCCCTACTTAAAACCTTTCAGTGTTTTCTCATTGCTCCTCGCAGAAAGAATTAAATCCTTTAGCATGGTCTACAGGCTCTGCATGGTTGTGGCCAAAGAGGAGGGTTTAATGTGCAAAAATAAAAATACTTGTTGTAATAATGTACATGATTATTGTTTTCCCTTTAAAATGTACACGATTGTCATTTAACAACTTTTCAGTAAAGAAAAAAATAAACCTAAACTATTTAACTAGAAAAATAAAAATAATTATTTGTAAAATTGAGGACACGTATTATAATACTCAGTAGGGAATAAAATATACAGATAAGTACTGCATAAACTATGGATATTCACTTGTAGATAACAAAAAATATTGAGTGATTTCTCATTAATGAAGAGGTAAAACAACTAAACTAAATGGCAAAGTTCCCCTTTTCTTACCTACTTCTTTTTTTAATAAATTTATTTATTTATTATTTTGGCTGTGTTGGGTCTTCGTTGCTGCACAGGAACTTCTTAAATGAGTAAGGGTTTTGACTTTTTTTTTTTTTACATCTTTATTGGAGTATAATTGCTTTTACAATGGTCTGTTAGTTTCTGCTTTATAACAAAGTGAATCAGTTATACATATACATATGTTCCCATATCTCTTCCGTCTTGCGTCTCCCTCCTTCCCACCCTCCCTATCCCACCCCTCTAGGTGGTCACAAAGCACAGAGCTGATCTCCCTGTGCTATGCGGCTGCTTCCCACTAGCTATCTATTTTACGTTTGGTAGTGTATATATATCCATGCAACTCTCTCGCTTTGTCACAGCTTACCCTTCCCCCTCCCCATATCCTCAAGTCCATTCTCTAGTAGGTCACAATCCCTACTGGTCTTATCTACACTCATATCTTAAATTACTATCTCTAGTAGCCATACTGCATCTTAACTCAGGACCTTTGCATAGATTACTTCACCTCTTTGGCTAGCTAATTCCCTCAAATCCTCCCAGACCCAGATTAGGTAACCCCATCTTCGGAGAAGCTTTCCTCAAGCCTGGGTGAGATGATCAGAGTGCCCTAGAGCATCCTGTTAACTCCTATACTAGCATTTCATACACATTATCAAAATTTCCCCACCAAGCAAAAATTTCCTCATGGCAGAGAACGCATCTTACTGTTATATCGCTAGTACTGGGCACACAGTACACAGTAAATATTTGTAGAATAAATTAAGGGAAAAACAACAAACAAAAATCTATCTTGTCTTGTAAATCAGTCAGATCTACTGTAGTTTGCCTGAAAACACGTCCCATCATAGACACACACACACACACACACACACACACACACACACACGCACACGCTATAATACTTATCAACCCTACTTTTTCAAAGATTCCTATGGGGCAGCAAAAACTCATGGGAAGAAGATCACCTATTGAGGGATTAGCAAAAAAAGTAAAAAATAATTCAGCTCTTCAAGCTGAAAATCACCAATTCTGTGAAAAAATTTTGAGTTGTACAATAAGCATTTAATTAATCTATTTAATGAATCCTCATAACACTGGGCATGCAAAAATGATAATCATGTGACAGAACTGCCAAAAAGCAAATGTAGTTTTGGCCTGAATTAATAGTCTAATTCCTAGGTTGAGAGAGATGATTGTCCTATTCTATTCTATGGTACTCGACCAGACTGACAACAATATATTTCATTTGGGGATTTACACAAACTAAAGCGTCTTCTGAATGGAGTGACCAGGATGGTGAAGGGACTTGAAAGCATGAGAAATGAATATTTTCCTTGAAGAAAAAGAGACCCAAGGGATGCAAGATAGCTGGCTTCAAATATTTGATGGGCTGTCATATGGAAATGGAATTACACTTGTTCATTAATGCCCCCAAGGGGTAGAATGAAGCCTAATGGATAGAAACAACAGAACATCAATTTTTCTTTAATATCAAAGTCCAAATGAGCTGCCCCTATGATTCCACTGAGACTGGTCTCAAAGTCACCAATGACTTTCTAATTGTCTAATTTCTGGGACACTTTTAAATCTTTACCTTTTTTGTCTATTGTAGCTATTGCTATGGACAATTTTCTTTTTGGAACTACCCTCTCCCTCCCCCATTTTTAAGATACTCCTTGTTACCATTTTTACTGTTTCTTTAGCCATTCTTTATATATGTAAGCAGTTTATATAGAACTCTCAATTCTTTGGTATACAAATATGAAACAATTTTATTTGTTTATTTTCTAGTCACTGCTTTCAAATATGCTATGTCAAAACTTCCTTTTCTCATCTCTTAAAGACATCCAGAGTGGATTCCATGATCTTTTCACCAGTTTCAGTTATTAAAATTTGAAATAGTTAAGTTTAAAACTTTATTGTTCAATGCAAAGCTTTCCCTCTCCTTCAGTGCAAACTAAGGCTTGTACCTTGAAGGTCTCAGTGGTGCAGAGGGGTTCTACAAGAAAGGAAAGTTCTAAAATACTTCTTACTCCAAGTCCTCATTCTATTATTACTGGGAGAGCAGGAAAAAAGAAAAGTGGCAGAGATCAACTTACACAATTGTCTGTCTGCTTTAGGTAGAGAGATGGCCCTATCCTCACTCTGATCTGGTCTATTCAAGCCAGCTGCTTGTAGCCTACGAAGTTATAGTGATTTCCATGTAGGTGGTAAGCATGGTTTTGGGGGTGATGCTCTGCTTCATTCTGGCCCCATCTGTCACTGAAAAACCCTTCAAAGAGGCAGAATCTCATGTTTGGCAGGGCTGGCCAGTACAGTCAAGATTACATTAAAAACAGCAAATGAGTGATTTATTGACCATTAACTATATGCTAAACATGGTGCAACATACATCTCATGCATTAGCTCATTTAATCCTTATAATAACCTTACAAATGTTATTAATCTCTGTCTTATAGGTAAGGAAACTACAGAGAATGTAAGCAGCTTGCCTATGGTGATACAGCTAGTAAATAGCAGAGCCATTATTTGAATCTAGGAAGTCTGATTCCAGAAGCTATGGTCTTAACCTCTTCCCTGGGCTTATTTTCCATTATCTATACCTCAAACAAGGATGTGCCTAGGCTTTATATTTTGACCTGTTTTTCTTTTTACTCTAGTTGTACTGAGTCCTTTTTGGAGTCTAAGGCTACTCTAAGAAGCTGATATAAGTTTTATATGCTGGTCTTAAAATATACACAGTCCTACACAAATGTGCATGTAATTTGAGGGAATTAAGAGACCCCCCCTAAAATTCCATCTCTGTATCCACAAGGGTCTATAAACTTGGGCATTCTCATACATGCCTATGACTTCAACTAAAACATACATTGAATAAAACATTAGTTAAATAACATTGAGGAATCCCAAATATTTTTCTCTAGCCTAAATTTAATACCCAAATATCCAACTGTCTACTAGGTAGAACTACTGGGAACAGAAAATTCATTGTGTTTAAAGTGAATTCATTACTCTACCTCAATATCTGCTCATTCTCCTCCTTTCCTGACTTCACCTAATGGTACTAACTCCAAACTTTCTCCGGCCAAAAATCGTGGGATCATACTACCTCCTGTCTCTCCCTCATTTCCTACACATTATATGGCACAGAAGTAGAAATCACCACTCTTGTGAGGGTTCCGCTAAAAGAGGGAAAATATAGGGAAATGATATTTCAAATCACAGCAGTCTAAGCAAAGCTAGTTAAACATTTAGAATCTAATATACATAACGAAATGTAGAAATAGAAAAGTTAGTTTGTGTTGTTATCCTATCAAAATTTGATAGTAAATTTATGATTAAAGTCTTAAAAGCACAGTAACAAACATCACCTCATGTTTAGATTAGGGCAATGAGTATTTTTATCACTTCAAGTTTTTTACATTATTCCTGCAGTGCCTCCTTCATAGTATCTCTTCATTGCTCAAAACTCCATGATTACATACTCCTAACCATTATAAATTGTTTTTAGCCAGGCTTTCATATCATTCATTTATTCATGCATTCATTCATTCACTGTATCCCTATATGGTTCCCATGATCACAGAGCTTACAGTCAGTCTACTGAATAAAGTATGTGATCAGGGGTTTTCAATAAAGTATAAATGTCATGAGAAGGTAGATAAAGAATACTACAGAAGTATTTATATAAGAGGAATACTACTAATTGGGCATGAGGAGAAGGAAAGCAACAGTTAAGGATGACTTTCTGGAAGAGATATTTAAGTGGAGACCTAGAAGATGATTAGGGGTTAGGAAAAGAGAAGAAAAAAGATGCAGCAAGAAAGAACTTAAGAAAAGTCCTGTAGAGAGGTGAGAGAATGGTACTTTGATGGAATTAAAAACTTAGGGTGATAAACACAAAGCTTGAGGAAGGAGGTGAGAAGATGAGAAGAGATAAGGCTAAGGTGAATCAGCAGAAGCAAATCACTAAAGGTCTTAGAGCCCAAATTAAGGAGCTTGCACCTTATGTTAAGATCAATAGAGAGCACAAAAATGTCCTAAGCAAGGATCATGATCAGATTTTCATATCATAAAGTTCACTCAGGCTACAGTATGAAAAAGGACTGAAGCAAGGGAACATTGGAGACAACTTAAGAGGCTGTTATAATAATTTCAATGAGAGTTGTTGATTACGGTTTGAATTAGGGTTGTGGCAGCAATAATGGAGAGATGTAGACAGAGTTTTTCAATACATATTTAAACGGTTGAAAACTTTCAGCATTTAATGATTAATGGGTGTGTAGAGCATGAGAGACAAGTACATCACTCAGGTCTCCGGCACGTGTCACTTGGTAGGTTGAATAAGCCAGGGATGAGAGGAAGAGGGACAGATTTGGAGGAATGGGGTAGAATTTGGAGATAAGGGCAGACTGTGAGTTTAGCTCTAGACATACTGATTTTGAGGTGTGTGTAAGATATTCAAGAGAAAATGTTGAATAGGAAGTTGAATATGATCTCCTCATTTCTCTGTGTACCCTACATATGTAGCAATGCCAGAGATTACTGATTACTTTTATAAGATGAGGTTTTTCCTGGTCATTCTAGTTACGGCAGGGACTGAGACCTCCCAGGGAAGAGTATACAGCACTAGAAGAGGGAATATGATGTTAGTATTTTAAGTAGAGCCAAAGGAGTCTAAAAAAACATGAGCAGAGGGGTAGAAGGAAAACCAGAACAGAATATTATAACAGAATCCAAAGAAAGGGAGTACTTCAAGGAAAGAGTGATTAACTACATCAATTGCTGCTGAGATAAAGAAGGAAGAGGCCTGAGAAGGTAGCAGGATACAAGATCAACATACAGAAATCTGTTGCATTTCTTTACACTAACAATGAAATATCAGAAAAGGAAAGTAAAAAGCAATCCCTTTTAAAATTACATAAAAACAAACAAACAAAAACAAAACTTTGGAATAAACCTGACCAAGGAGGTGAAAGACCTATATGCTGAGAACTATAAAACATTGATAAAGGAAATTAAAGATGATTCAAAGAAATGGAAAGATAACCCATATTCTTGAATTGGAAGAATTAATATTGTTAAAATGGTCATATTACCCAAAGTAATCTACAGATTTAATGCGATCCCTATCAAATTACCCATGACATTTTACACAGAATGAGAACAAATAATCCTAAAATTTATATGGAACCATAAAATACCCATAATTGCCAAAGGCTGAGGAAAAAGAACAAAGCTGGAGGCACAACCCTCCCAGACTTCAGACAATACTATAAAACTACAGTAATTAAAACAGCAGGGTATTGGCACAAAAACAGACACATGATTCAATGGAATAGAATAGAAAGCTCAGAAATAAACCCACATACCTTCAGCCAATTAATCTTCAACAAAGGAGGCAAGACTATACAGTGGAGAAAAGACAGTCTCTTCAGCAAGCAGTGTTGGGAAAGCTGGATAGCCCGATGTAAACCAATGAAGTTAGAACACTTCCTCACACCACACACAAAAATAAATTCAAAATGGCTTAAAGACTTAAATATAAGACATGACACCATAAGACTCCTAGAACAGAACTTAGGCAAAACATTCTCTGACATAAATTGTACCAGCATTTTCTTAGGCCAGTCTCCCAAGGCAACAGAAATAAAAGCAAAAATAAACAAATGGGACCTAATCAAACTTACAAGCTTTTGCACAGCAAAGGAAACCATAAACAAAATGAAAAGACAACCTACAGAGTGGGAGAAAATATTTGCAAACAATGTGCCTGACAAGGGCTTAATTTCCAAAATATACAAACAGCTCATACAACAACAAAAAACCAAACAACCCAATCGAAAAATGGGCAGAAGACCTAAATAGACATTTCTCCAAAGACATACAGATGGCCAATAGGCACATGAAAAGATGCTCAACTTTGCTAATTATTACAGAAATGTGCATCAAAAATACAATGAGGTAATACCTCACACTGGTCAGAATGGCCATCATTAAAAAGCCTACAAATAATAAATGGTGGAGAGGGTGTGGAGAAAAGGGGACTCTCCTACACTATTGGTGGGAATGTAAATTGGTACAGCCACTATGGAAAACAGTATGGAGGTTCCTTAAAAAACTAAAAATAGAGTTGCCATATGATCCAGCAATCCCACTCCTGGGCATATGTCCAGAGAAAACTCTCAATTCAAAAAGGTGCACCCCAATGTTCACAGCAGTACTATTTACAATAGCCAAGACATGGAAGCAACTTAAATGTCCATCAACACATGAATGGATAAAGAAGATGTAGTATAGATATACTATTGAATACTATTCAGCTATAACAAACAATGAAATGATGCCATTTGCAGCAAGAGGGATGGACCTAGAGATTATCATACTAAGTGAAGTAAGTCAGAAAGAGAAAGATAAATATCATGATATCATGTATATGTGGAATCTAAAACATGATACAAATGAACTTATTTACAAAACAGAAACAGACTCACAGACATAGAAAACAAACTTATGGTTACCAAAGGGGAAAGAGGGGGCAGGGATAAATTAGGAGTTTGGGATTAGCAGATACAAACTACTATACATAAAATAGATAACAACCAGGTCCTACTGCATAGCACAGGGAACTATATTCAATATTCTGTAATAAACCTTAATGGAAAAAATATATATATATATGGACCACTGTGCTGTACACCAGAAACTAGCACAACATTGTAAATCAGCTATACTTCAATAAAGAAAAAAAAAAAAGAAGGAATAGGACTGAGAAGTAACCTCTGGGTTTAGCAATGGGAAGGTCTCCAGTGTCTTGAGCTAAGGTGGTTTTAGTGAAGTGGTAGTGTGTGAAATAGACTGAGCAATGACTGAAATATTACTAAAACATATAAGAAGTGTTACAGATCATTCAA
The DNA here is from genome assembly GCF_937001465.1 of Orcinus orca. NCBI lineage: Eukaryota > Metazoa > Chordata > Mammalia > Artiodactyla > Delphinidae > Orcinus > Orcinus orca. The sequence goes on from NC_064566.1 coordinate 26,649,333, forward strand.
CAGGCTTGGCTATGAAATGGAAAAGAAAAAGCAATAATTGGAGAAGGTAGGGTTAAGGGAGTGGAATTTTTTTCCTTTGAAAAACAAGTACACATAGAAAAGAGCTTAATAAAGATAGTAATATAATAAGAGAAAAGAAAATTGCTATTGCCAGGTACTTGGAAAGGTAGAAGGAGAAAAGATCTAAAGTACAGGTGAGGGATTTGGTTCAAGATGGTGTAGTACAGGGATGTGCGCTCGCTCCCTCTTGTGAGAGCACTGGAATCACAACTAACTGCTGAACAGTCATTGACAGGAAGACACTGGAGCTCACCAAAAAAGATACTCCACATCCAAAGACAAAGGAGAAACCACAATGAGGAGGTAGGAGGGGCGCAATCACAATAAAATCAAATCCCATAACTGCTGGGTGGGTGACTCACAAACTGGAGAACACTTATACCACAGAAGCCCACCCCCGGGAGTGAAGGTTCTGAGCCCCACGTCAGGCTTCCCAACCTGTGGGTCTGGCAACGGGAGGAGGAATTCCTAGAGAATCAGACTTTGAAGGCTAACGGGATTTGATTGCAGGACTTCGACAGGACTGGGGGAAACAGAGACTCCACTCTTTGAGGGCACACACAAAGTAATGTGTGCATCGGGACCCAGGGGGAGGAGCAGTGACCCCATAGGAGACTGAACCAGACCTACCTGCTAGTGTTGGAGGGTCTCCTGCAGAGGCGGGGGGTGGCTGTGGCTCACCATGGGGACAAGGATACTGGCAGCAGAAGTTCTGGGAAGTACTCCTTGGTGTGAGCCCTCCCAGAGTCCACCATTAGCCCCACCAAAGAGCCAGGTAGGCTCCAGTGTTGGGTCACCTCAGGCCAAACAACCAACAGGGAGGGAACCCAGACCACCCATCAGCAGACAAGTGGATTACAATTTTACTGAGCTCTGCCCACCAGAGCAACACCCAGCTCTACCCACTACCAGTCCCCCCCCAATCAGGAAGCTTGCACAAGCCTCTTAGATAGCCTCATCCATCAGAGGGCAGACAGCAGAAGCAAGAAGAACTACAGTTCTGTAGCCTGTGCAAGGAAATGAAGACAGCCTAAGAGACCTCTGGGACAACATTAAAGGCAAGAATATTCGCATTATAGGGGTCCCAGAAGGAGAAGAGAGAGAGAAAGGACCCGAGAAAATATTTGAAGAGATTATAGTCAAAGCTTCCCTAACATGGGAAAGGAAATAGCCACCCAAGTCCAGGAAGCCACAGAGAATCCCAGGCAGGATAAACCCAAGGAGAAACATGCAGAGATGCAGCACAGTAATCAAAGTGACAAAAATTAAAGACAAAGAAAAATTATTGAAAGCAACAAGGGAAAAACAACAAATAACATACAAGGGAACTCGCATGAGGTGAACAGCTGATTTCTCAGCAGAAACTCTACAAGCCAGAAGGGAGTGGCATTACATACTTAAAGTGATGAAAGGGAAGAACCTACAACCAAGATTACTCTACCCAGCAAGGATCTCATTCAGATTCGACAGAGAAATCAAAAGCTTTACAGCCAAGCAAAAGCTAAGAGAATTCAGCACCACCAAACCAGCTCTACAACAAATGCTAAAGGAACTTCTCTAAGTGCGAAACATAACAGAAGAAAAGGACCTACAAAAACAAACCCAAAACAATTAAGAAAATGGTCATAGGAACATACATATTGATAATTACCTTAAATGTGAATGGATTAAATGCTCCAACCAAAAGACACAGGCTCACTGAATGGATACAAAAACAAGACCCATATATATGATGTCTACAAGAGACCCACTTCAGACCTAGGGACACATACAGACTGAAAGTGAGGGGATGGAGAAAGATATTCCATGCAAATGGAAATCAAAAGAAAGCTGGAGTAGCAATACTCATATCAGATAAAATAGACTTTAAAATAAAGAATGTTACAAAAGACAAGGAAGGATACTACATAATGATCAAGGGATCAACCCAAGAAGAAGATATAACAATTGTAAATATTTATGCATCCAACATAGGAGCACCTCAATGCATAAGGCAACTGCTAACAGCTATAAAAGAGGAAATCAACAGTAATACAATAATAGTGGGGGACTTTAACACCTCACTTACACCAATGGACAGATCATCCAAACAGAATATTAATAAGGAAACACAAGCTTTCAATGACACAATAGACCAGATAAATTTAATTGATATATGTAGGACATTCCATCCAAACACAGCAGATTACACTTTCTCTTCAAGTGCACACGGATCATTCTCCAGGACAGATCACATCTTGAGTCACAAATGAAGCCTCAGTAAATTTAAGAAAATTGAAATCATATCAAGCATCTTTTCTAACCACAACGCTATGAGACTAGAAATCAATTACAGGGAAAAAAAACGTAAAAAACACAAACACATGGAGGCTAAAATATACGTTACTAAATAACCAAGAGATCACTGAAGAAATCAAAGAGGAAATCAAAAAATACCTAGAGACAAATGACAATGAAAACACGACGATCCAAAACCTATGGGATGCAGCAAAAGCAGTACCAGACTGTCAGAGGGAAGTTTATAGCTATACAAGCCTACCTCAAGAAACAAGAAAAAATCTCAAATAATCTAACCTTACACCTAAAGGAACTAGAGAAAGAAGAACAAAACCCAAAGTTAGCAGAAGGAAAGAAATCATAAGGATCAGAGCAGAAATAAACGAAATAGGAACAAAGAAAACAACAGCAAAGATCAATAAAACTAAAAGCTCGTTCTTTGAGAAGATAAACAAAATTGAGAAACCTTTAGCCAGACTCATCAAGAAAAAGAGGGATAGGACTCAAATTAATAAAATTAGAAATGAAAAAGGAGAAGTTACAACGGACACTGCAGAAATACAAAGCATCCTAAAAGACTACTACAAGCAACTCTATGCCAATAAAATGGACAATCTGGAAGAAATGGACAAATTCTTAGAAAGGTATAACCTTCCAAGACTGAACCAGGAAGAAATAGAAAATATGAACAGACCAATCACAAGTAATGAAATTGAAACTGTGATTAAAAATCTTCCAACGAACAAAAGTCCAGGACCGGATGGCTTCACAGGTGAATTCTATCAAACATTTAGAGAAGAGCTAACACTCATCCTTCTCAACCTCTTCCAAAAAATTGCAGAGGAAGCAACACTCCCAAACTCATTCTATAAGGCCACCATCACCCTGATACCAAAACCAGACAAAGATACTACAAAAAAGAGAAAATTACAGACCAATATCACTGATGAATATAGATGCAAAAATCCTCAACAGAATACTAGCAAACAGAATCCAACAACACATTAAAAGGATGATACACCATGATCAAGTGGGATTTATCCCAGGGATGCAAAGATTCTTCAACATATGCAAATCAATCAATGTGATACACCATATTAACAAATTGAAGAATAAAAACCATATGATCATCTCAGTAGATGCAGAAAAAGCTTTCGACAAAATTCAACACCCATTTATGATAAAAACTCTCCAGAAGGTAGGCATAGAGGGAACTTACCTCAACATAATAAAGGCCATATACGACAAACCCACAGCAAACATCATTCTCAATGGTGAAAAACTGAAAGCTTTTCCTCTAAGATCAGGAACAAGACAAGGATGTCCACTCTCGCCACTATTATTCAATATAGGTTTGGAAGTTTTAGCCACAGCAATCAGAGAAGAAAAAGAAATAAAAAGAATACAAATTGGAAAAGAAGAAGTAAAACTGTCACTGTTTGCAGATGACATGATACTATACATATAGAATCCTAAAGATGCCACCAGAAAACTACTACAGCTAATTGAATTGGGAGATTGGGATTGACATATATACATTAATATGTATAAAATAGATAACTAATAAGAACCTGCTGTATAAAAAAATAAATAAAATAAAATTCAAGAAAAAAAATAAAGTACAGGTAAAAGGATGATCTCAAACAGGAGAAGGTATAACACATCTTTCCATTTGTGGATAGAGCTATGTTTTGAGGTTTGATGGTGAGAAGTTGTTTATGATGAGACTCTTACTTCTGTGTGAAATAAGTCATTTCAGAAAATGAGGGAGAAAGTGGTATTGTCTGATGTTTGAGGACCAGAGAGTTTAAAAGGCCACTGAGGTTACTGAGAATGAAAAGGAGGTGATTAGAGTTATACAAAAGCTTGTTGGCCAACGTTCAATGCCTTCTTGAGGTTGAAGATCATGATAGTCTCTAATAAATGACGGAAATAACTAGGACGTCAGTATAGGCAGCAATGAGGTAGAGGAGGAGGAATAGCCCAAGATATAAATCTCACTCCAGAAAGAATTTTTAAGATGAGTTTTCAGGTTTTAGTATAAAATGATGATTTACTGTCAGAGAAACTTGATTGCGAATCTCAGCTACTAGGTGTGTGACCCTGGGCAAGTTACTTGGCTTCTCTCAAAATTTCAATTTCATCTTCTGTAAAATATAGACATCTCATCTGATTGTTGTGAAATTAAATGATAAAATATACATCAAGGGCTTAGCGTGATGCCCAGCACACAGTAAATCCTCACTAAATGTTAAATATTTTAATAGACTATTTAATAAGTTTTAAAGATATTAGAGTATGTTTTATATGAAATAGGTGTTATAAAAGGCAAACTGGAAAGGTTTAGAAACGATAGGAATACTAGGAAATTGAGTCTATAGAGAAAAAAATACAGAGTATTATGGAGATAAAAGAAACATAGAAGGTAAGATCATTGGAACAACTTAATTCTTGGACAATGACCAAAGGTAACTAGGAGGTGAAACATGATGGATCTGACTGGCTATAAAGCTAAACAAACAGAAACTCCCAGGTGTCTTCTGGTGGATAAAGGGTAAAAAGTCTCATCCCTGCACACTGCAGTTTGAGGAGCTGGTATATGGGTTCTGAAGTTTCACAATCTGAATTGTACAAGTAGGTAGTTGAGACCAAAGACTCAGGGAAAGTAGGCTAAACTTTCCCTTTGACTAGTCCTAAATTAATACTCTCTCCTTTAGAAGGGCTCTCGCCTCTTTATTACAGGAGCATACCCTGCTGGTAGTCTCTCTTATGCATGTGTTTATACAGTTTACATATGAATACTTTTCTCCCTTCATCTCCCCTCAACTTCTGCCCATACTTTGATTCAATTTAAGCCTTTTCCATACCTCTTGCACCTGCATAAACATTTGCACATTATATATGTATTGTTCATAGTTATTCCACATGCAACCGACATCCAGTTTAAGTTCATCAAGGGTAAAAACAAAGATTCATGCTGCCTAACAGTGTTAAACACATAGTAGGCACTTAAATGTTTCAGGACAAAAGGTCAGGTGGTTTTTTCTAAAGAACTGTACTGATATCAGTATCTCTTATTTCAGTCTTCCAACAAGTTTTACTACTATAAAATAAATTAAGGAGCATACAAAATACAATAATATAAAACAGCAATTGGCAAGCTTTTTCTTAAAAGAGAGTAAATATTTTGGGCTTGCGAACCATACAGTCTCTGTTGAAACTACTTAACTATGCTCTTGTAGCACAAAAGAAGCCATAAACAATGTGCAAATAAATACAGCATGGTTGTATTCCAATCTTTATAGATAAATCGCCAGCCAGCAGGTTGTAGTTTGCCAAGTCGTGTACCATAAGGAAAATGCTTAGAATATATTACATGTTGTAAAAGGAAAACATAGCTCAGCAAACTCAAAAAGTTCAAAGACAACTGATGAGAAAATACTATACTATCCTTTGAGAGATACATTGGGAGCGCTTGGTTTTTGCTATTATATAAAATAATACCAAATTAAATCTATGAAAAGTATGATATTCTAAGGTGATCCCCATGATCCTGTTTCCTGGTATATGTCTTTGTGTAATCTCTTCACTTTGAATATGGGTGGAACCTGTAACTTGCTTTTAACCCAAAGTATATGGCAAAGGTGATGGGACATCATTTCTGTTACATAAAACTGTGACATCTGTCTTGTTGAGAGACATTCTTCCTTACTGGTCTTGAAGAAATAAGATGTCGGTTGTGAGAGAGTGCCTCTGGCTGACAGCAAGGAACTGAATGCTGTCAACCACCGTGTGAGCTTGGAAGCAGATCCTTCCTTCTTCTGCCAAACCTTCAGTGAGAACCCAGCCCTGACTGATATCTTGACTGTCCGCTTGCAGAGGACCCAGCTAAGCTGTGCCTGGACTCCTGACCCACACAAATTGTGAGATGATAAATGTGTGTTATTTTTAAGCTATTAAGTTTATGTTAATATTGTCACACAGCAATAGGTAACTAATACAGAAGTACACTTATAGCTGGTTGCAATTAATTGTTTAAAAGCATATTTTTCTCCTACTTCTAGATCTAAAATTATATAATTAACCTAAGAGACTAAATTAAAAATAATGCTTTCATAAATGTCACATAACTTGTATTTCAATTACTGACTTCTATTAAATCTTTTTGATGCTCACTAGCTCCACATATAGACCAAGATCCTTTATGTAAAAAGAAGCTGTGTGAACTTTAAATATTTATGCCATCCTTTCACTTTTGATACTTTTCAGGTGCTCCATATTTACCTGTGTACCAGACTGTCAGAAAGCGATTTAAATATAAAACATCTCAAAACCTATTCCAGTACTGAAGGATGAAACATGTTCTAAGAAAACTCTATCTTTGATTTTCAAAGTAAATGTAGGAGCCCCTTAGTTCTTCAACCTATTGCTCAGAAGGGCCTTTTAAGTATTCATATTCATTTATTTTGTTGCATTCCGAAGGTCTAAAGTAGACCTACCATGGGTTTTCTGGCAGTGCTCACTGTCTCCAGTTTCCATAGTTACATTGCTTCTGAAACCATAAATCCACTACTCTGTTACGCCACACTCATGTGCATGTACACACTGAGACACAGAGTTGCCTTGGTAAATTAGAGAATGGTTAAAATGTTCACAGTCTATATTGAAAAGTTATTAATGCAAATCATCTTCGGCTTTAATTTTCTCTCACTTGTGGAATAAAAAAATCTTTGAGTGATGAGCAGTATAGTAATGGCCTAAGCTCCTAACCACTGACCTTAAATCTCCATATTTGGTTTGTATTTCGAACTATTCATCCATTTCTTAAGGCAGAATTCATCTGTTGTACAAGCTGTATTGACCAGGAAATGGAGAAAAGTAGAAAACCTAGTAGATAAGATTCCTTCTGCTAATCTAATCTCTCAAAGAAATGTAAAAATGCTTCCAAATTTTGTTTTAAGATTTCCTAGAGAAAACAAGCTAACAGATAATAAAACTAAGTTTACTTAAGTTATACATATTTTTAAAAATCTTATACACTTAGAAGGAGTTGATAGTAGGGCATAAACAATAATGAGATGATTAAAAATATTAGCTTTATGGAAAGACCAGACTATAAAGGCAAGGCCTTTGCTTTATACTTGTTATATTGTTTTATGCAATTATTAATTCAACAAATAGTTACTGAATACCTAGTTTAATACTTGGTGAATTGATATTTCACCAAAGGCAGACCCTTTTTTTCTTATCTGTCACTGTGCTTTAGTTATTCTTATTTGAGTTTTTCCTTATTATATATTGTCAAAAAATCTCCTTAGCTAGATCACCAAGTTCATTAGACATGTGTTGTTTCCGCATAACTGCTGACATCAACACTAAGCTTTCTGTCACTAGGTAACAAGGATCCTCTTCCTCCAGCTTTCAGTAACATGGACCTTCTCCCTTTACAGCCTCATTGGCAGTGTCCTCAAAGTACAGAGTTCTACTAACGATCTCTTTACAGTGATTTAGGCATTTTCTAATGTGTTCCTCAAAATCCTTCCAGCCTTGCCCACTGCCTGGTTCTAAAGCCACTCCCATATTTTTATTTTATATTTGTTATGGAAGCACTCACTTTTAAAACACCAAAATCTGTTATGAAATAACATTTTCAATGTTTGCAGAAGATGATTGCCTACTTAGAAAATTCAAGTGAATCTATAAACAATTCAAAAGTTGCTGGTTATAAGATGGATATACAAAAGTCAATAGCAGTCCCTTGTACAGCTACAATCAACAATAAAGTGTAGTAATAATAAACACATCTATTATGGTATTAACTTACGTTGTAATTATTTACTTTACTTATGTCTCCTCCTTAAGGGAAGAGAGTAACTCATTTATATTTGTAACCCCAATATCTAGCATGCACCTGGGTGTTCAACGAACATTTTTTGAATGAATTATCAGTCGTCATTAGATTCTTAGTATCATTCACATATACTTCTACTGGAGAAAAGAATTAAAATTTAGCTGGATATTTTTTAAACCATTATAATAATCTCCAGATTTTTGTTCATCAAAGAGAAAAGTCCCAGGTTCAAATCATGAAATGCCATTCTTCACTTTTCACCTATTTGGACTGGTAAAGATTAAAATGTTTGATAAAGCACATTGTTGTTAAGGGTAAGGGTAACCTAATATTCTTATAACAGTTGATTGAAGTATAAGGTAGCATAACCTCTTGGCTGAGCAATCTAATATCTAATACAATTTAACATGCTTCTATCAAGTAAGCCTATACCTTGGAATTTATTCTATAGATACTATATACTTATATGTGTATGCAGACCTTATATATAAGACTTGTATAATAAGATTGTTAGTAACAGAAAATAATGAGTTAAACTTATCAGTAGAGAATGATTTAAGTAAATTGTGGCATACCTATACAATAAAATCCTATTCAGCTGTCGAGAAGAATGAGGTATACCTATATGAAGGCACATGGACTGATCTCTAACACGTATTAAGCAGAAAAAGCAAGGTGCTGAATGCTCCCATGTATATTAGTTATGTTGAAATATTTGGGTGGGAAACTGAGGACAGTATTGTCCCTGGGTATGGGGAGTGAGGAACTGAAAGGACAACCCAATTTTTCTACATGTCCTTTTGCATTTTCTGTATTTATATACTTATATCAAAACTGTGAATTATTTTTTCCCAAAATTCCTTCAATCATTCTTTACTTACTAAAAGATAAATTTAAAAACTGCAACTGACATGACCATTTCTAGAATTTAAGCATAAGTCACACTAAATTTGGAGTATTGTATTCAGTTCTGGGCACAGTTAAAGAGACAATGCCAGGGACTTCCCTGGTGGTGCAATGGTTAAGAATCTGCCTGCCAATGCAGGAGACACGGGTTCGAGCCCTGGGCCGGGAAGATCCCACATGCCATGGAGCAACTAAGCCCATGCGTCACAACTACTGAGTGTGTGCTCTAGAGCCCGCGAGCCACAACTACTGAGCCCATGTGCCACAACTCCTGAAGCCCACATGCTCTAGGGCCCACGCACTGCAACGATGAGTAGCCCCCACTCACCACGACTAGAGAAAAGCCCACATGCAGCAACAAAGACCCAACGCAGCCGTAAATAAATAAATAAATAAATTTAAAAAAAAAAAAAAAAGAGAGACAATGCCAGACCAAAAGGTGCGACACGAGAACAACCAGGAGAGTGAGGAGTGTGAAACCAGTTTAAGAAACTATGTCTAGGGCTTCCCTCGTGGCGCAGTGGTTGAGAGTCCGCCTGCCGATGCAGGGGACACGGGTTCGTGCCCCGGTCCGGGAGGATCCCACATGCCGCGGAGCAGCTGGGCCCGTGAGCCATGGCCGCTGAGCCTGCGCGTCCGGAGCCTGTGCTCCGCAACGGGAGAGGCCACAACAGTGAGAGGCCCGCGTACCACAAACTATGTCTATTTAGTTTGGAGAAGATTTGAGGTGATTAAATAGTTATTTTCAAATATTTTAAGAGTGTCATGTGAAAGAGTATCAGAGGACAAAACTAGGAACAACAAACTTGTTACAGGCATACAAATTAAACATTAATATACAGAACTTTCTAATAAATCATACATTTTCAATAACAAAGCATTGCTTTGTAAAGTAGCGAGCCCTTTAAACTAGATAATCTGTACTCAAATGGTGCTTGTTATCTGTCAAGGATTATGGAAAAGTGATTTGTGGCCAAATGGGAGCTTTGATTATATAACTGCCAAGGTTTATTTCAATTCCAAGATTCTATGATCTAAACTTAAAAAAAAGCTAAGTAGGGTTATGTATGTGTATTTAAGTAAGAACCAATGAAGCTTTAAAGATGAATAAAAATGTGATTTGTCAGTTTGTTACTTTTCTTTCAGTTAGAAGACAATTATGATAAAAATCTGTGATATATACAATGGGCTTATGTGTACATCAACTTATCAAATGAATCACTGTAATAATCCCAATCTAAATACTGAGATTCTCCAAAAAATCTATTGGCATTAATTTTAGTTTTTTTAAAACAAATGCAGGGCGAAGCACTGTGAACATTTTTAAATTATAAGAGCTACATTTTCATATATATATTTTCCTAATTCATTTCAAGTTCAGATCAACATTTTAATTTAAATTAGAACTTAAGGCAATTCCTCTTTAATTTACCTTAACTCTTGTATAATTGACCTTAACTCTTGTAGAGTGTTAAATACGTAATCTCAGAATAGGCAAATCCATAAAATCATTATGCACAAGAGAAAACCGTGACTGGGAAGAGCAAAGTATGTATGCTAGACTAACCAATTAGAAGAACTGTTCCAACGGCCAAACCTCCACCTGGAAATGAAACAAAACCAAGAAGAAAATTAATCTACCTTTTCACATTATCTTTAGCATAAAAGTTAGGCATTATCAAGGACAGGTACTTCAATAACTTTAAAATTGCAGTTAAAAACAACATTTTAATTACCTTTGCAATACTTTGCTTAAGGTGCTATTATGAAATAATTACATATTATATGTAATTATACACTACACATTACAATTACTTTCATAATATACTGTACTATCCTCCTTTCTCCTGTGTTAGGACCATGCAGCATTCAACATAACCGGTTAAGCGATCCATAAATGTTATATTTAGCACTTGCTAATAAATTAGCTCAATAGCTGAGACCTAAATGTGCACAGTAACTTAACTACAACAGAAGTACAACATAGAAAAGAAAGGTTACTATAAGAGAAATTCCACTTTAATATTTATTCTCAAATTTAATAAGCCTTGGAAAAAAAACCCTGATAATTAAAACGAATTTTTTCCATTATTAACAATATACACAAAGTCACGACATACTCTAAATATTTTTGTCATTTCAAACAAAAAAGGCACAATCACAAAACACATTTTCAATTTTACTAGAAAATGTTATTTTAAATATCTGAATTAGGGTAATATGATCATAAACATATAACTCAAATAGTTTATTAGAAATCAATTTAAAATCAACTTTTAGGAAACTAGAACATCATCAGAAAGATAAAGACATTCAACCATTTGACTCCTGATATTTTGTTTGTAAAACCACTTGTAAAAGTATTACTATGTATAATTAATGTTGCAAACGCTAACAAATTCACTTAGAAATTTAAGAATGTGTACACAAAGAATGAAATGTACTTAAAGTATAATTAATTTAAAAAGAAACTAAAAATTGTTGGACAGTTGAAGACAATATTACTAGCGTTTTGCTTGTTTGCACAAAATGGTGAAACATTTAGAATAACAATAAAGAACTTTTCCTCAAAAAAGTTTTGTAGTGGCGAACACTACATAGAAAAACTTACTATGAAAAATTCATTTGACAGTGCTTATTTTTTGCCTTGCAAATAAGCATAAATAACTGTTATGTTTCAAAGAATTTGAAATTTGGTAACATGCATGCACACAGAATACAATCCAACATTTGGGAACTTTATAAAGAAAACATTCCAAATTGTTAGAAAAGAATTTTTTAAAAAATGAAACCAATACATTTATATATTTTTAAATGGATTTTTTATGGAAACAAATATGTATTTTACTTTCACATTGAGATAAGTTCCTTCATTTTAGCATTTAAAGCCACACCAGACTACACAGGATAACTCCAAATGTTGGTCAAGCTAAAAGATTAACATAAACTGAAATACGTGTGATGATAATAACCATAAAGGATCAGAGCAAATTTTCTTTGGGACAAGATTAAATATTTAATTTTATAGTTTGTGCTACATATAGACCACTACTTTTTAATCCATTTGAAACACTTTAAATCACACTTTCCAACGCCTTACTTCACTATTTTCCCTTACATGCAAAAATAAATATTTAACTACGTAATCATCATTTTGTGTATTTGAGATGAAATAATACAAGCACATAACAGATACTGCAGTGTCTAGTCTACAGCAAGTACTATAAAAAAGTTAGCTGCCTTTCTTTCTATAACTTAATTTTTATAGGAAGGATTTAGATTTATTATCTAAACTTCTTTGGGTCTACATTCATATCTCCTTAAATTAGCAAGTTATATAAGGCCTCCAAGTCGAATAGTTAGAGAAGTATTTTGTGAATTATATTCACAGTGAAATAATGAGAACAGATAAAGAAATAGTTTCCCTATTAAATGAAGTGATACCTTACTCAGGTGACTTGCCCAAGGAGGTACAGTAAGAGCTACCCTTACGAGTCTGGCAATTATTTTCTGACTAGAAACTAAATGATACACTAAAACTGTATCATTAGATAAATGGTGATCACCTTAACAGTAAATCAGACTAGGCTAAGGTAGTTTTCTGTAAGAATGAGTCAAACAATCCACTGTTCCTGATAATTCAGGAACCACCCCTCGAATTTTTAAAATCTCACATATATTAAAATTCTGATGTTTGGAAAATTTGAACATTACTTAAAACAAGATAATAAGAAGACAGTTTAATGACTTTTATCAGCCAAATTAATTCTATCAGGACTTCTCCTACAAAAAGGCAACTCTTTTTTTCTAATGGGCTATATAATGTAAATTCACTAGACTCAAATTTGAATTGGCCCTAGTAAATGTTGGTCATTTGGAAGGTTGGTCATGGGAAATAAGAAGCCACCTTATTATTTGTAAATCAAGTTTTTATTCTATGTATATGAGGTAAAATTATTTGACATGTACATACACACACACATATAGCAGCAAAGTTCCTCTATTCTTCCAAACTTCATTTTAGTGTGTGACAAGACCCCACATTTCCCCAAAATACTTCTGTATAAGGTATTTTGAAATAACTCACTTGATATACTGAAGTTCTAGTTATATTTTAAACTAGAGTAAATTTGAATAAGTTTGTAGTCATGCTCCCTACCAAAAACTGAAAAGCTTAAACAACCAATCATGACAAGATGTCTTGACATGGCATGTTCAACAAAAGTTAGTTTTAATACATCTTTAAATTCAGTAATCCATTAGTAACTTCAAAAGCAACACAGATTTCACACTAATAGTTCCCAATTAAAATAGAAATAAAATAGTTCCTAATAGTCCACTAAAATGTCTGACATGTAAGTAATGTGGTAAGTAAGCACTCGTCTTATTTCTATAATGAAACATACAAAGGAGTAAAATGGTCTTATGGCCTCCTCTTCTCTTTAATCATATCTTAGGGAAATCATCAATATTCTAAGTCACTAAGCAAATAAACTGTTGGTTTTACTTCTAGACCTTTTAAAGAAGTATATTAAGTTATTCTCCAGCTTACTAAAAAATATGGGTAGAATATTTTATCAACTTGTAAGACTACATGAGTTTGAAAGCTTGAAGATACTTTGCAAGTCTGATATCTTAAAGTATTAATTTCATCAAGCTTTTACATTTTAAAAAAATGACAGCATTTTGTCTTAAAACTAGAAAAAAACCTGATAGTGTAAAAACATCAGAAAATTTAAGATTTTAAGTGCCAATATCTTTTTTTTTAAATATGAAGAATTTTTAAAAATTCATGTGAATAGTTAGAACATGATATATTAATTTAGAGGGAGAAAATTCAATCCCACACACTTCCCCCCAAAAATCTTTAATTAGGCTATAAATTTAGGGTGAATGAGGTCAAATTAATATATTAGAATATTAAGGTCCAGAAGTGTTATCTTATTTTACAACAAGGGCAACTCGTTTTTCAAAGTTAGAGGAAGTAAAAGGGAAAACAAATAAAAGTCAGGAAAGATAAGCGATTTATACCAGTCCTTTCCAGTGCTCTCTATAAATGGTTTTGCTTAAAATTATAGAAAGGCATTTTAGGGAAAATGCAACGTTAAAAACCAGTTCATATTCTTGGTTCATGGCAATATCCTTAACTACTTAACTAATGCCACACTTCAAATTAAATTGCAGTTATGTCATTAACAGGTCTACTTTTTCTTCTCTCTCTAGGAGGTATGAAACATCCCAACAACTCCTGATTATCACAACTATTGGCTGGGCAAATATGGGAATCAAAAAAGACAAGCCATCAGCAATGAGAATGGTTCTGTAGATTAAATTACACAAAACAATTTTACATAGCAATACAAGGGAATAAGCTACTTTTACTTTAAATGTACAGCTATCAGTTGTTAAAATGTCACAACCAGGATTATGTTAAATATATAATCCAAGATCAATGCATATCATCCCACACTCCAGATTAAGATATAGTGGAGCAAAGGAACTACAACCACCAGTATTTATTTTTTCACAGCAGTGTTGAAAATGGCAGCTACCCTCAAGCTTCTTCAGAGTCCTCTTCCTGGACTATTATTTACCCCTAATCCCTATTTCCATTCACTTGACTGTCAAAATTTTAAAAGTTCTGAACAGCACAGAGTTAAGCCAGTTAAACCTGAGAAGTCATCGTTCCTTCGAATATCTTTTTGAAGGATGAGACTGGGGGTTAATATGGTCCTAAAATGGACTATATATCCTAGAAAAAGTGAAATTCTGCCAGAATCCTTTACCTACTGTATAATCTCTCTTTGGAAATTCGTGGAAGAAGAAAAATGACATATTTACATATGGTGTCCTCAAAAAACAACATAAATGTCCTGGAAAGGCAGGATTGAGAAACTGGGTTAGGAAATCTCAGAACTTAAAAAATTAGCCAACTTGGGAAAGGTATATCGATATCTAACAATAAAATAAGCTGTCAGAACAAAAATATTTAATACAATTAGATCATGTAAAAGATGCAGTAATAGGGAATTCTCAAGTTTATAAAACACTTTCGAGTAAGCAATGGAAATATTAGCATATCATCAAATAACTAATATTCAATTAGCCTATATTATGCCTTTCAAATATGTTTTGCATCTGCACTTAAAATTACAATAATGTCCCAGTGGCAGTAGTAAAATATCACTGCAGCGTATGTCAGTGACAATACAATATTTACTTGTTACGCAGTAACCACAGAATATATATAGGCAAGAATCACAATATCACAGTAGAGTTTCATCATTCTAATATCATAAAATCCTACTGTCATTACATTTTGTCACAATATGTTTATATTAGACTTGTCACAATCTGAGTCAAATAACATTTTAGAACAACAATATAATATGAATTGCTTTTACTTTTGTGTATACACATTAGCAGCCAAATGTTTCACATTCAAATAATGGTTTAATGAAAAACAAATGTATAGGGTTTGCTCCATAGGGCCACACAAAATAGAAAATCAAAATACAAAAATGCCTTAGGAAGTTAAGAACAACTGAAATACTTCTGGACAGTTTATTATTCCAAATGTAGTAACTCCTTTTATAACAATGTCTTCAACTTCTGTGCAATTTGAGAATTAACTGTATACATGTGAAACATATTTCAAAATATCCAAAAACTGATACTTATTTCAATCATCTTAATGAACACTAATTTTTACCATAAGCTTGTTAGAATCAAATTATTAGAGTCCCCATCCCCAAGCAAATCTGGAAAAATTTTAAATTACAGTTCAAGTTTATATCACTGTAGAAACATGTGAGGAAGGTGCTTTGGGTCACCTTTCTGGTGGGTGCTTTAAGAGACTATATGGTTAAATCTTTAGGCTTAGATTCAATAACTGGTTAAAAACACTTGAAAAGAGTTCTCAGAAATTTGAAACAGTTGCAGCATAGTGCAGAGCACTAAATGTGGAGCTTAAAGATCAGCCCAGATTGTCACTAGTTTTGTGACTCTGTTCATGTTAGTTAATCTCTGAGTCTGATTTTAGAACTCAAACACATAATTCCATCCTATGTGTTTCATAATCTCTTGTCCAGGCTTTTTCCTACACAATATTTTTCCTTCAACCAAAAACTTATTTAGAATCTACTACGTGCCAGGTACTGTGCTAGGCACATTTTGTTATTCTAATGAGGAACTGAAAGTATAATGTTAAAAATGTGACCTTTTTGTTTGGAGAGTTTCAAGATCAAGTGAATGAAGTTACATATCTCCATTGAGTTACAAAAAGGAAAAAGAAAAAAATTAAAGACTAGGAACAGCCTCCAACCTTTAAGTTTAAATATAGGACGACACCAAGTAAGGCTCACAAGGGAAAGAAAGTGAGACAAATATTTGCTAACTAGATATTTTGAATCATTTCTGTTTATAGTACCATGCAATTAAGGAAGGCAACAGTCTTGAAACAATTAAGGGAAAATACTTAGATTTATGTATAAATAACCAGGATCCAGTTAAGGTCATGAAATAACAGAGGCAAGAAGCCATACTCTTTTTCATTGGCCTCGTCATTTTCTTTTGCACTAAACCTATCTGAAAAGCATACCTGTGGGAAAAAAAATTACAGAGAGAAAATGTCAAGGGAAGTACAAGAACAAGCAATGGCATTTGTAATATTTTATGAAAGTGTACAAGGTTTAACTGACACATCTCACCCTATAAAAATGTTATGAAATATAAACATGGCCCAATTTTAGTAAAGTAGCATTCTGATAGGAATTAACTAATTTACAAGCCTTATTAACACTGCAGCTTTGTCCTGCCAATCTAATCTGTTCAATCTTGTCAACATAAGTTATGAATCAAGCATATTCTTCAGTAGCCTTCTTATGAAAAATTCCAGAGATTATACAGGAAAGCCTAAAAACTGGACTTCTTTTTCTTGTCAAATGTGAATTAATTTTAAACATATTGTTTGAGATGTAACTCTGGGAAGCATAATATATAGAAGAAAAAATAACAAAAACAAATATGCATATATTTAACGCAGATGCTGGGTATGACTGCTAAGGTCAAAAACCGGCTTTAACTACTTTGGATCCACATAAGCCTTTAACACACATTCTCTTAAAGTCAATATAATTTGTTTAAAGATTCAGAACCAGGAGATAAGCAGCCTGGTGGTGGAGAGGGGAAGTTACTTTCTTCAGCATTTTCTATTGAAGCCCATCTCTCACAACTGATACAAACTTTTGTTAGTCCAAACCGTGAGCTACCTGGGGTTGGCAGAAGGGTTCATTCACAGACCAGGACGGGATACTAGATCAATGCCAAACCGTTTCCAAACATTAATGATTCCCCTTGACTAGGAAGCATGTCAGGGTAAAAGCATGTAGGTTTCCTGTCGTAATCTAGAAAAAAGCTGGCGGGCACCAGAGTAGGAAGTGGGAGCACGAAAACAGATTTAGTTAACAGCATTTAGAAGTCTCCATGCAACCCTTCCTCCCCTCCATCTCCATCAGACCGGGCTATCCTCTCCACGTCCGAAGGCTGAGAGGTCAGAGAGAAATGTGGGGTCAGGGTGGCTCCCCCGGGCAGGTCCCCTCCCTAGTTTTCCCTCTGTTGAGCCCAGATCTCCGTTCTGAACCGACCTAGGAGCTGGTCCAGGGCTGGGAGCCCGGTTGATACCAGCAGCTGTCCATTCCGCACCGACGGTCGTGTCCCCGCGATGGACACCAGTCGAGAGCAGCCGCTGTCGGTACCGCTGGCTCTAGGACCCCTCCGCTGGAAGCTGGTGACGCTGTTCCTGCTAGCCGCCACCACCATAGACCCAGTACTCCTGGTGCCTGTGCTGCAAGTCGCCGCTTCCGCCATCTTGGCGCTTCCCGCGTTGACCCAATAGGAACTCTGGGAGCTCAAGCCTCGGGTCTGTCAGAGCCAGCCCCAAACTCCCGCCTCCTTGCCTCCTCCTCGGCTCCCGAAGCCAATAGGACTAAGAGTTCCCTCCCGAGTCAACCAATGGCAAGGCGTATTACTGAGAAGTGCATTCTACGTCAGGACGACGGACTTCTTCAAGGCCCAGGTGAGAAAGAGACCCCCTGAGTCCTGGGTGAGAGACTTCGGGGTTCTTTGGGACTAGAGGTGGGTAATATCATTCAACATTTTTCTCGTTTTGAGTGCCCTCATTCACGCTGAATTAAAGAAAAGGCTGGTGGAGCGGTATATCAAGCAAATACCAGTAGGACCTTGCACATTTCTCCGCTCAGTATTAAAGAGGATACTCCCTCCCACCCCGTTCTTTTCTGATTTTTTGGGAGAATATTCCCTCCGCCATCCTCTTCAGGTCTTTTTCGGAATGGCTGTGTAATAGTGAAGGGATTGGAACTCTTACCTTAGCGACTTGCTTGTTGAGCCCCTGGGCTTGGTTCCTCAGTGCCTGTGACAGGTGGGTTGGATTTAGACGTTAGAGTAAAAACTCCTGAGCTTTGAGGCGATTTGGTTTTCCCCCGTTTCAAACAGCAAATAACAAAATGCACCCCTCTGACAAGTCCCCGTGAGTAGCTTTCGTTAATTTTAATTAGTGCTTCTGGAAGTCTTAGAGCGCCTTTCCATAAGTGGTGTGAATGATAAGTGTTACTCTGACAACCTTGTTCACACATTTAATTGTCGTTTGCTGTTAAGGCACCTGCAAATAACAGAAAATACTTCAGGGTATTTTTTCCCCGAAAAACTGATAAGAGTTAGATGTGTACGTGCTTTCTTTTTCAAGTGATTTATGAACTCTGAATCAAGAGCTTATTAGAATAGGAAGTTTAATTCCTATTAAAATAGAAAAAAAACATTAATTTAGAACTGTGTCCTTGGATTTAAATTCTGTTTTCAAAATTTTGAGCTGGCCAGAGGTAGGGGATTGGAGTAACTGATTTTTAAAGGCATTCATGATTGACAAGTGTCTAAACTAAAAAAGACTCACAAATTATGCTTGCACTAACAGTTATTGTTGGTTTTGACAGTGATCTGTGATACTTTTAAAATACATCCAAACTTCATGGAAATTCTTGCCGTTGAATTGTTTTAAATCTCAGTGACCTTTTTAAGACTTTTTGGCTGATTCTATTTGATAAACTGAGATTATATTGCTAAATAGTGACTAGAGTTTTTCATTTGGGATGGTGTTTGTTTTTTAAAGAAAAATGTTCAGGAAAGAAAAACTAAAACAACACCTTGCTATTTAACAATACATCAACTGCAAAGCTTGATCAAGGTTTAGATGCTTTCACTTAGAATCTCACCAGTATAAATCTGTAATCTAAATTGTTCAGTAAATAGCTGTTGAGTGTTTACTGTCTGCTTGAAGCTAACCTTGTCATTTTAGGCCTATAGAAGTAAAAAATGTTCTCATTTGGGGGAGATAAGATTAACACATAGAAAACAGCATAGCAGTTAAAATGAACACATTGAACAACATATGTTAATTTTGTCCTGTAGTAAATAATTATACTAAGAAGACCAAAACAGAAAGTGACAAAGCAACCTAATATCAAATAGGAACTTCTCAGATAGTTTTGCTGCTCTGAAAACTTTGAAGTACTACAAATATTGAATTTTTATAGATTTCTTTACTATGTATCCCCCTGTTTTCTACTCTTTACTTCAGCCTTTAGTTTTCTAAACCTTATTACTAGAAGTGAAAAATTGTTTTTCAGCTTTAACTGTAATCCAGGAAGCATGACATATGTGTGCACCAAGGCATTCCTGAAAGTAGGATATATCTTTGGTATAACATTATCATAGAATAAATTAATTTAATCTGTCCTATTTTTTTTTTTTACAAAGACAAAACCTTTGCTATCAAAGCAAATAATCCCCAATACTTGAATTTACCAGTATGTAGAGTAGAATATAAACATTGGAATAAATGAAGTTTTTATGGAAGGAAAGAATTAAAAGGGCATATGTTTAGGTGTGGTGTTAAATGATTAATAACAATTATTTACTGAGCACATAGTAAATCTCACGGAGTGTGCTATGTACTAGGTTACAGGAGAAAGAATACTTAGTCTCTACCCTCTTTGAGTTCACAGTTGGGAGAGATAGGTGGGTGGATAGGATAATAAAGTATACTCTAAATGCTGTGGAGGACAAATACAGAATACATAACTTGAACTGAGGTAGAGAATCCTGGGTAAGTTTACCCTGAGAAGGAAGCTCCCTCCCCTCCTTCAGTAAATCTGCTCTCATTGCTACTGTACAAATAGTTCTCATAATTTGTGCATAGTGCTAAGAGAAGAGGAGACTAGAGAAATTAGATAAAAGTCTAATTGATTTTTTTAAGATGAATTTTTTTTTCCTTAAGGATAATGGGAAATCATTGAAAAATTTCAGGTAAAGAAATGACATAATAATCATATTTGCTTGTTATGTTTGGCTAAAAAGTATCCTGCAAGAGAATGGATTGGCTAACTGTGATTGGGATAAAGAGAATGGAATGAATCAAGAGATTACTATAATGGGTAGAATTGACATGACCAAGGAAGGTTGACAGGAGGAATCAAAGATGAGTAACAGGTTTCTGTATTGAGCAGCTTTCTGGATGGTGGAGGATAAAGAATAAAGGAGGAACAGTAGAACTTTATAGTTGTACAGTTGGTTGTTTTAGGGAATGGGAGATCACGTTTTTTTATGTTTTGAATGTATTTAATTGGAGTAAAATACCTGTGGAGTATCCAAGTGGAGATGTCCAATACACAGTAGGCTATGTGAGAGAGGGATCTCTAGATGAAACATATAAATTAGAAATTAATTAGCCCATGGTGGGGGTTTACCTTAAGGGAATGGATAAGCTCACCAAGGAAATGTATACTTTAGGATGAGAAGAAAAAAAGAACCAGGAATAAACTTTGGGGAACATGAACACTTGAAAGCTGTGCAGAGGAGGAGAAAGTAAAATAAGAATTGGAAAGTGTTTACTTGATTTAGTAATAATGATTTATTTTTGGCTTTGTTAAGGGCAGGTTTGATGGAGTAGCAAACTGAAAAGTCAAATAATTCTGTTTAGAATTGAATGGGAAGTGAAGTTGAATATTCCATAAAAGTAGACCATTTTACATTTTAGAAGGGTTTGCTGTGAAGGGGGTAGAGGGGGATGACAGAGGTTTAAGGGAGCAGTTTTCTTATGTGGGAGAGGGAGGGAGAAGGAGAGGGGAAGGAAGAGAGAGAGAAAGAGAGAGAGAGAGAGAGAGAGAGAGAGATGAAGCTACTGGAAAACATTCTTGGCAATGAATGAGGAAAAGAACCTGAATGAGGTAGAAGGAATGGAATCTGGAGCACAGGAAAGGGATCAGTATTTGAAAGGAGGAGGCTAAATTCAATAGCTAAAAAATGTAAATGAAAATAAGACTCTTTGTTTTCCTTTTTGCCATTAAATCTTGGAGTTTTTAAGACCATTTTCTCTTTTCTTGTTCCATATTCTTACCTTCTTCCATTCCCAGGACTTTAGTTCCTATTTATACACCAATGACTAACATATTTATAGTCCAGATTGCTTCTCTGATCTCGAGAATCATAAATTCAGATATTCACCTTTTTTCTGAAAGTCTTAGTGGGACCTCAAACTCATAATGCCCCAGACTGAACTTCCTTTGGTGTTTTGTATCTAGGTAAATGATAGGATCATTTGTAGAATTAGTTGCCTGAGCCAACTCACTATACTCAATTCCTCTCTTAAGCTTCATTCCTCCATAGCCAGTCTCTTACCAAGACTTATGGATTTTACTTCTCAGTAACTCCCTAATCCATTCTAGAGCATTTAGCTCTCATCTTTGGTTCTCCTGCAGTACATTCTCCATTCAAGAGCCATCCCAGTCCTTTCAAAATAGATGTCTGATCATATAGTATAAAAACAAAATTTTAAGGACATGCATTTGG
This sequence comes from Orcinus orca, assembly GCF_937001465.1. NCBI lineage: Eukaryota > Metazoa > Chordata > Mammalia > Artiodactyla > Delphinidae > Orcinus > Orcinus orca. Next base: position 26,671,348 of record NC_064566.1, read on the forward strand.
TTTCCTTTACTTAGCTCTCTAGTCACATCAGTCTATAAATTCCCTTACTCTCTTCACTCTATCATTCATTTATTCTCCTGTACTCACCTTGTTCCCTTCATTCAGAAGGCCACTAGTTAACTTCTATTTATCCTTCAAATCTCACTTCAACCTACACATCCTCAGTAAAGCCTTCTGACCTTGATATCACAATAAAATAAGCTCCTATATACTAACAATGAACAAGTGGAATTGGAAATTAAAAACAATACAATTTACATAAGTATCCCTCAAAATAAAATAATGAGGTATGAATCAAAAAGTGTATAAGATCTATATAAGGAAAAGTTCAAGACTCTGATGAACCAAATCAAAGAAGAACTAAATAAATGGAGAGATATTCCATATTCATGGATAGGAGACTCAGTATTTTCATTATGTCATTTCTTCCCAAGTTGATCTGTAGATTCAATGCAATCCCAAATAAAATCCTAGCAGGTTATTTTTTGGATATTAACAAGCTGATTCTAAAGTTTATATAGAGAGGCAAAAGATACAGAATAGGAAACACCATATTGAAGAACAAAGTTGGAGGACTGATGCTACCTGACTTCAAGACTTAGTATAAAGTATTGGCAAAGGAATAGACAAAGAGATTGGTGGAGCAGAATAGAGAACCCAGAAATAGACTCACATGGATACAGTCAACTGATCTTAGACAAATGAACAAAGAAAATACAGTGGAGCAAATATAGTCTTTTCAACAAATGGTGCTGGAACAACTAGTCATACACATGTAAAAAATCAATAAGTAAATAAATCTAGACACGGACTTTACTTCAGAAAAATTAACTCAAAGTCGATCACATACCTAAATGTAAAACACAAAACTATAAAACTCCTAAAAGATAACATAGGAGAAAACATAGCTTACTTTGGGTATGGCAGTGACTTTTTAGATATACCAAAGGCATAATCTATGAAAGAAATAGTCGACAGGCTGAACTTCATTAAAAACTTCTGCTCTGTGAAAGACAGTATCAAGAGAATGAGAAGACAAGCCACAGACTGGGAGAAAATGTTTGCAAAAGACACATCTGATAAAGGACTGTTGTCCAAAATACACAAAGAACTCAATAATAAGCAACCTGATTTAAATATGGGCGAAAGACCTTGACACTCCTAACCAAAAAGATATACAGATGGCAAATAAGCATATGAAAAGATACTTCCCATCATATGTCATCAGGGGAAATGCAAATTAAGATGACATTGAAATACCACTGCACATCTATTAGAAGGGCCAAAATCCTGAACACTAATATCACCAAATGCTGTGAGGATGTGGAGCAACAGGAACTCATACAGCGCTGGTGGGAATGCGAAATGCTTTTGCCATTTTGAGAGACAGTTTGGAGGTTTCTTACAAAACTAAGCATACTCTTACCATATGATCCAGCAATTGTGCCCCCTTGGCATTCACCCCATGGAGTTGAAAACATATCCATATAAAAACCTCCACATGGATGTTTATAGAGGCTTTATTTATAATTGCCCAAACTTGGAAGAAACTAAGATGTCTTACAGTAGGTGAATGGATAAAGTATGGTATATCCAGACAATGGAATATTATTCAGTGCTAAAAATAAGCTCTTAAGCCATTAAAAGACATGGGGAAACCTCAAATGCAAATTACTAAGTGAAAGAGGCCAATTTGAAAAAGCTACATACTGATTCCAACTATGTGACATTCTGGAAAATGCAGAACTATGGAGACAATAAAAAGATCAGTGATTGGCAGAGATGGTTGCAGGGAGAGATGAATAGGCAAAGCACAGGATTTTTAGGGCAGTGAAAATATTCTGTGTATTATAATGATGGATATATGTCATTATACTTCTGTGCAAGCCCACGGAATGTACAGCATCAAAAAAGAACTCTGTGGTAAACTATGGACTTTGTGTGATTATCATGGGTCAGTGTAGGTTCCTCCTTGGTAAAAAATGCACCATTCTGGTGAATGATGTTGATAATGGGGGAAGCTATACATGTGTGGTGTCAGAAGTGTATACAAAATTTCTGTACCTTCCTCCTAATTTTTGTAACCCTAAAACTGCTCTATGATAAAGTCCCTAAAAAAAAAAGTGTCCAAAGTACAAAGAAATCAGCTATATAAAATCTCAGTCTGAGAGTTTCATAAGCAGCGTGTATATCACCCTTGTGGCCAAATAGTGGGACCATTTCCGCAAGGGTATTCTGAGAAGTCTGCAGGTACAATTGAAAGACTGCAGTGACCTATTAAAGTTACACCAGAAAACATAATGGTCATGATAAGCAACTAGCGCCCCATGACAGAAGTGCGTACCCCTTTGGTTGGCCTTTCAAGTTTTCTGAGACCTAGAGCTCATATTACCATTGTGTCTGTACATGTAAAGCATATAACAGAAATGGTGAGGCTTATCATGGGGCCTGATAGTATTCTGGCAGCATAATTGAATGAGTGAATGCCAGGGTCATGCCTGCACAGAGGGAGTTCTTGGACCTCATGCAATCCCTTTTTGCTTCCTGTCAGTATACTCATAAAGGGAAATCCCAGTCCTGAGTTCCAACATCACAGATTGTTTTAGCTGTCTTTGTATGTTATATAAATGAGGCCATACACCATTTATTCTTGTGTTGGATTTCTTTTGCTCACCATTATATTTGTGAAATGTCTGTTATTAATGTGTACAGTTGTGGAGTATTTGTTACTGTATAGTGTTGCTATATAGTATTGTGTAACTGTGTCACAAATCATTATCCTTTTTACTGTTGAAAGGGGTTTGGCTAGTTTACTATTTGTGGCCAAACATTTTTCTAACATGGTTGTACCAATTTACACTCTTACCGGGAATGTTTGAGAATTTTGGTTGCTTCTCATCCTTACCAACACTTAGTATTGTCTTTCTTTTCATTTTAGCTATTTTTAGAGGCTTATGGTATGACATTTTCATTTAGATTTGAACTGATGAAGTTGAGCACCTGTTCTTATGTTTATTGGCCATTTGGATAACCTCTTCTGTGAAGAGTCTTTTTGTGTCTTCGCCAATTTTTAAAAATTGCATTGTTTGTCTTTCAATCTGGATTTGTAGGAATTTTTTATATTTTGGATAAGAGTTCAGTTTCAAATAAATGTATTATAAATATATTCTCTTAGTCTGTGGCTTTCCTTTTCATATTCTTTTCTTTCAATTTAATAAAATTTAATTTTTTTATACAGCGGGTTCTTATTAGTTATCTGTCTTACACATATTAGTGTATATATGTCAATCCCAATCTCCCAATTCATCCCACCACCACCAGCCCCCCACCCCAGCTTTCCCCCCCTTGGTATCCATATGTTTGTTCTCTACATCTGTGTCTCTATTTCTGCCTTGCGAACCGGTTCATCGTCTTGATTTCAGTCAGAATGTATTCTGAAGGATTAGTTTTTCTCCTTATGTCTAGCACTTTATGGTTAGGTTTGCCTACTCCCAAGAGTTCAAAGATAATCTCAATATTTTCTTCTAAAAGCCCTGCTGTTTACTTTTAAACATTTGAGTCTGCATGCTGGTGGAATTCATTTTTTTTTGTCTTTGGTGTGAGGCAGGGCTGAAGGTGTATTTGTTTTTCCTACATAGATATCCTATTGACCTAGCACCATTTATTGAAAAGACAGTTCTTTCCCTGCCATATTGAACATTACTTTTACAATAGATAGAGTCACACATATTAGGTAGATTTTTCTGGACTTATCATTTCATCGGTTAGTGTGTGATTCTTCAGGTTCTCCAGAAGGATGACTTCTTTTCTCTCAGAATTTTAACCACCTGTACTGCACTGCACTCAAGCTAAATCAGTAAAAGTAAGATGCTCAACCTTTGGAAATCCCTTCTTACAAGTTTAACTCACCAACAAAATCTTGTTCTGTTCAATCTGTAGAGCCTTCACATAATTGTTCTTGTATTTTGTCCTGAGTTTGTGGTTGTTACCTAAGGGAGGGTTTGTCTGTTTTGAGCTTATTTTTTAGTGACTGTAAATGATTTCTTTATTGCTGATATCGGTTACTTGTGTTTCTTCTTTTTTTCTTTTTTAGGTTTGCTAGGGATTTTTCATTTTTATTAATCTTTCTTGTTTTAAAACCCAACTTTTGGCTTTTAAATTTTTTCCCTATTGTAAAATGTTCTACTTTCTATTTTATTGATTACTGCTCTTATTATTTCCTTCCTCCTACATTCTTTGGTTTTGATTGCTGAAATTTTGGTTTTTCTCGCTTGTGATAAAAGCTTAATTCATTGATTTTCCACCTTTCTTCTTTCCTAGTATACTATTTATAGTTAAGGGTGATTTTCCCTAAGCACTGTTCTAGCTGTATCCTACAACTTTTAACGTTTTATGTTTTCATCATTTATTTTAAAACATTTTTTACTTTTTGTTTAGATTTCCTCAGTAATTTTTAGAACACTTTTGAGTGCTGAAATACATGAATTATATTGGATGCCAGGAAAGCAGGTGTAATCTGGGACTGTCCAGGGCACATGAGAATTTACGTTCATCCCAATTGTAGTGGATCCTTAAGTATAAGCAGAAAACTGGGGTTTTAAGTTAAAATTTAAAAATCCACTTTATACTCATCTGGGAATATTCAGTGTAATAGGGTAGATGTGTCAAAAGATAAACATGTTTTGGTTCAAGGAGATTTTTCAAGTAAATGTATCTATAAAGGTGAACGAGACATTTTTAGTGGTAAACACTAAAACACTAAACATTTTTAGTGTTAAAGGAAAAAGAAATTCCAGAGGTAGAATGGCCCAGCACAGGTATATCTCACAATCGGGGACTGTTCTTCTTCTTTGCATGGAGCCCAAGTAAGGAATTTAACAACTGCTGACTAATGCCTGGTGCCCCTTTCCTGTGTCAACTAGAGGAGTCTCATAGGCATAAAGCTGCAGTGCTAATCTAAGCCCATGCATTATTCTAATTATCCTGGACATTTCTGATGAGGTATCAATTCCTCCTCAGTATGAATAATTATGGGAGCCCAGGGAAAGGCCAGATATTTAAAACCATTCCATGTGAAGCTTTTTACATCACATCTACTGATTTTGCATGAAAGATCATTTAGACTAGTGCTGATCCCCTCTGAAGAAATACATATTTCTTGGCCCAATAAGTAGTGTTAGCAGAGGGAAATATTTTGACTGTTTTTTCCTAGTTTAAGAATATTAAGTTTCTTGTAGGATAAGAAGAAAGTTAAAAATCCTAGCAAACATTTTCATCGTAAACTCAGAACTAAATTACACAACTCTTTTTTAAACTTTTTTGTTCATAGCTCTTGTTCTACCTTTCTTTGAATTATATTTTCTTAGGAAACACTTTTTAAATTATTTTCAAATTTGGTAGCATTAATTAATTGCATTCTCTACATTGAATTGTTTCATAATCTCGTCCATATCCCTTATGATATTTAGTTTCTCATTTGTAATACTATATCTTTGGATTTTTCTCTCAGTAACTTTGAAGGATTAAAAAAAAATCTATTTTAATGCTATATTCATAGAATGATGCCTTAGATTTAGGCATTAATTATTTCCTTTTCTAATGTTACTAATTTTTGTCTTTTTCTGAATTTAATCTTTCTTTCTGCTTCTCTTAGGTATTTTTGTTTTTCATTTTAGCACTCTTAAAGGCAATAATTAAAATATAGCTGTAGGGCTTCCCTGGTGGCGCAGTGGTTGAGAGTCCGCCTGCTGATGCAGGGGACACGGGTTCGTGCCCTGGTCTGGGAAGATCCCACATGCCGCGGAGCGGCTGGGCCCGTGAGCCATGGCCCGCAGAGCCTGCGTGTCCGGAGCCTGTGCTCCGCAACGGGAGAGGCCACAACAGTGAGAGGCCCGCATACAGCAAAAATAAATAAATAAATAAATAAATAATATATAACTGTAGTGGCCTATTATAATTTCCAGGTAAGCCCTGTCCAGTAGTACTTCCTGTGTTAATGGAAATATTCTATATCTACACTGACCAGTATAATAGCCATTAAACACATATGGCTATTGGGTACTTACAATGTGGCTGATATGATTGAGGAACTGAATTTTTAATTTTGTTTTAATAGTTTAAATTTAAACACTACTTTTGGCTAGTTGCTGCTATATTGGACAGCATAGCTCTAGATCAGTATTTAGCAAAATTTTTCTATGAAAGACCAAATAGAAAATATTTTAGGCTTTGCAGACCATGTGGTCCCTGTTGCAACTACTTAGCTCTGTTGTTGTAGCAAAAAAGCAGCCATAGGCAACATGTAAACGAATGAGCATGGCTGTGTTCCAGTAAAACCTTATTTGCTAAAATGGAGTGGGCAGGATTTGGCTTATGGGCCCTAGTTTGACAACCTCTGCTCTACATGAAAGATGTATCTATCTATTTTTCTTTTTCCTGCTCTGTATTCCCTGGGGGTCTTTTCCTGTAACATTTTAGAGAGATTATTACCCTCCTTGGGTTGTTATTCTGTATTTCTTCAACTTTTGTTTCAACTTTTCTATTTTTTTGTATATGTGGGGGGAGTTGGTGGTGGACAGGCATTCTATTTTAAATTTCTTTAAACTCTACTCTTTGTTGTTTTAATTCTACTCTTTTTCATATGCCTGTTGTCGCATAGATACAATATGTTAACTAATATCTCTGAAGATGTTAAATAGAATTATTTTCCTCCCTGAATTACCTCTGATTTCTCCAGAGTTGCTTGTTCTGTTTTTCATCATGGGCCTTCTTTTTCATTCTTGTGGTTTCCTTAAATGTTGGTGATCCTTGGTTGTTCCTTCATGTTGATATATGACCAGTTGAATAATATAGATAACTGGAGTGGGTTTTCTCTTCTTTTCTTCCTCTAGCAAATTACCCTAAATGGAAAGAATACTGATGGGAATTCCTTATGGGTAGGTAGGACTTAGTATTTTTTTATTAAAGTATGTCGATTTACAATATTATATTAATTTCAGGTGTATAATATAGTGATTCAGTATTTTTATAGTTTGTACTCTATTTAAAGTTATTATAAAATATTGGCTATATTGCCTGTTCTGTGCAATATATCCTTGTAGCTTCTCTACTTTGTACATAGTAGTTTGTATCTCTTAATCCCCTACCCCTATTTTGCCCCTCCCCCCACCCCTCTCCCCACTGATAATCACTTGTTTATTCTCTATATCTATGAGTCTGTTTCTGTTTTGTCATATTCATTCATTTTATTTTTTAGATTTCACATATAATTGATAACATACAGTATTTGTCTTTCTCTGTCTGACTTATTTCATTAAGCAAAATATACTCCAGGTCCATCCATGTTGTTGCAAATGGCAGAATTTCTTTTTTTTATGACTAATATTCCATTGTATATGTATACCACATCTTCTTTATCCATTCATCTGTTGATGGACACTTAGATTGCTTTCATATCTTAGCTATTGTAAATAATGCTGCTGTGAACACTGGGGTGCATATATCTTTTCAAATTGTGTGTTTTTGTTTTCTTTGGATATATATCCAGAAGTGGAATTGTTGGATCATGCAGTTCTATTTTTAATTTTTTTGAGGACTCTCCATGCTGTTTTCCATAGTGGCTCTACCAATTTACATTCTCACTACCAGTATATGAGGGTTCCCGATTCTCAGACTCCTCACCAGCATTTGTTAGTTGTGGTCTTTTTGATGATAGCCATTCTGACAGTCGTGAGGTAATATCTCATCGGAGTTTTGAGTGACATTTTTCTGATGATTACCGATGTACATCTTTTCATGTGCCTGTTGGCCATCTGTATGTCTTCTTTTGAAAAATGTCTATTCAGGTCTTCTGCCCAGTTTTAAATTGGGTTGTTTAGGGTGTTTTTGTTTGTTTGTTTGCTTGTTTGTTTTTGATATTGAGTTGTATGAGCTGTTTATATAGTTTGGATATTAACGCCTCATCAGTCATATCATTTGCAAATATTTTCTCCAATTTAGTAGGTTCTCTTTTTGTTTTGTCAATGGTTTCCTTTGCTCTGTAGAAGCTTTTAACTTTAATTAGGTCCAATTTGTTTATTTTTGCTTTTGTTTCCTTTGCTTTAGGAGACAGATCCAAAAAATATTGCTACAATTTATGTCAAAGAGTGTTCTGCATGTTTTCTTCTAAGAGTTTTATGGTTTCTGGTCTTAGATTTAGGTCTTTAATCTATTTTGAGTTTATTTTTATGGTATGAGAAAATATTATTTCATTCTTTTACATGTAGCTGTCCTGTTTTACCAGCATCACTTATAGTAGAGACTGTTTTTTCTCCTTTGTATATTCTTGCCTCCTTTGTCATAGATTAATTGACCATAAATGCGTGGGTTTGTTTCTGGACTCTCTGTTATGTTCCATTTATCTATATTTCTGTTTTTGTGCCAGTACCATATTGTTTTGATTACCGTAGTTTTGTAGTAGTCTGAAGTCAGGGAGTGTGATACCTTCATCTTTGTTCTTGTTAAGGTTGTTTTGGGTATTTGGGGTCTTTTGTGTGTCCATATAAATTTTACGACTATTTGTCCCAGTTTTGTAAAAAATATCATGGGTGTTTTGATAGGGATTGCATTAAATCTATAGATTGCTTTGGGTATAGGTAGGACTAATTTATTGGTGTGTTTTGCTCAGAGTGGATAAGCAGAGAGCAAGCAGACAGCCTAGGTCCGTCTCTAATAGCCTGATAAGGAGGATCCTATCCTAGGTTTCAACCACTATACTTTGGAGCCCAGAATCCTCTCAGGCAGGTTAAACCTTTTTTTATCCTCCATAACTGTTGGTTCAGCCCACAACCCCTTTCTACAAGAAGAAAATTTACATCTTCCCTGAAACATTCTCCTGTGTGTGTAGTTGGACAAGGGTCAGCATACTTTTTTGGAGACTAAATAGTAAGTATTTTAGGTTTTTCAGGCCACATGTCCTCTTTCATAACTTTTCAACGCTACCATTGGAATGTAGTTGTAGACAGTATATTAAAAAATGAGCACAGCTGTGTTTTGATAATGCTTTATTTATGAACACTGAAATTTGAATTTCATATAATTTTTACATGTCACAAAATATTCTTCTTTTCTTTTCTTTGAGCCATTTAAAAGTATAAAGACCAGTCTTAATTTGCAAGGTATACAAAAGCAGATGGTAACCTGGAAGGTTTGCCCTGTGAACCATGGTTTGCCAAACCCTGTGCTAGGCTGTTGCTCTCTCTGCCCTGTTCTACCTATCACTGTTATTTCTACCTTTTAGAAAGTTTTCATAATCTCTAGTATGTTGATGCTTTTCACTCCCTTTTAGTAACCTAAGGGTCAACCTTTCATTCTACCCAGGCCTTCAATGGATTGGATGAGGTCCACGCACATTAGGGAGGGCAATCTGCTTTACTTAATCTGAGGATCCAAATGTTAATCTCATCCAAATACACCCTCACAGTAACACCCAGAATAATGTTTGATCAAATATCTTGACACTGCATGGCCCAGTCAAGTTGATACATAGAATTAACCATCATTCTCACATAGCTGGTAAATGATAGAGCTAGGATTCACAACCGTGATGAGCTGTCTGATGGCAAAATTCAAGCTTATTTACAATTTGTACCTGGACCCAAACTCAGCATTAGTATCCTAAAGGTAGCCTTTTATTTAGCCAGTTTATGGATATTTGCGTAAGGAATGAGGCATATTTGTCTTGATAAAATGAGTAAATTCATAGTAACCAGGATGGTTCGAGATTGTGATATGAAACAACAAGTAGTAAGTGAGACATACTTAACACAGAGGTGAATGATTTTGAGTTTCAGAAGACCTGTCTTAATCTTGTGAAAGAGAAATTAGACCCCTTTGTTTCTCCAAAACATAGAAATTTCAGTTTCAACTCATATTAAAGAACTTTTTATCAGAGTTGTCCAGCACTGAAACAAGATTTTTAATCATTTAAATATATTTGCTTTTAAAAATCTTTAGAATTTTAAGGCCATGTTTTTACGTTTTATATTTTTTCATTCCCCAAAATGCAAAGTTAAAAAAAAAAATTAAAGACCATTTTGTACTATAATTTTACCATTCTCCAGAGTGAAAGATTTGAAATTAATTTTGTAGTCTGTTTGGTATTCTAAGTTTATTTAAAAAAAATTTAAAAAGCAGCTCATGTTTCCTTTTTCTATTAACATTTCCTAAATGAACTCACATGGAATTAATGAATTACTATCATATATGATGATCATTTTCCCTCATTGAGCATTGGAATATGTTCATTTTAGAGCTTATCAGTAGCTCAGTCTTGATTCTCTAGTTGAAGTAGTTATGTCAGCCTTTGCATCTGGCTCAAGGTCTTGGGTCCTTTTTCCATAGGAAAAATCTTTTTGTGATAAAAATATACATAAGATTTATTATTGTAATCATTTTTAAGTGTACAATTCAATGGCATTAGGTATATTTATTATGTGTAACCATTGCCACTATCTTTTTCCAGAGCTTTTTCATCATTCCAAAGGGAAATGCTTTATCCATTGAGCAATAACCTTCCCACTCCATCACCGCAGCCTCTGATACCTCTATTCTACTTCCTGTCTCTATGAATTTGCCTATCTAGGTACCTCACATAAGTGAAATTGTATAATATTTGTTCTTTGTTAGCATTTGCATAGTGTTTTTCACTTAGTATAGTGTTTTGCAAAGTTCATCCATCTTGTATCATGTGTCAGAACTTCATTCCTTTTATGGCTGAATAGTATTCCATTGTACGTATATAGCACATTTTGTTTATCCATACATCTGTTGATAGACACTTGTTCTGTTTCCATCTTTTGCCTATTGTGTATACTGGTGTAATGAACATCAGAGTACAAGTATCTATTAGAATTCCTTTAGGTATAACCAAGAGTAGAATTGCTGCAGCATATGTTTAACTTTGTAAGGATCTACCAAAGTGTTTTCCACAGTGGCTTAACCATTTTGCATTCCCACCAGCAGTACAGAGAGGTTCCATTTTCTCCAAATCCTCAGCAACTTTTGTTCTTTCTTTATTTATTGGGTAATAGCTGTTCTAATGAGTTTGAAGTGGTATCTCATTGTGGTTTTGATTTGCATTTTCCTAATGATTTGTGATGTTAGCATCTTTTGCAATCTAGATATGCTGAGAATTTTCCAAATCATCAAGTACTGATTTCTTTTTGCTTAACTTCCTCAGTTTATCTCCTTTTATCCTTTTTCATTCCTCAATTTATCTCCTTTCTCTCACATTTTACCATAATTAGCAAGGAGAAACCAGTAAATGCCTTCAACATTTTGCTTGGAAATCTCAACTAAACATTCAGGCTCATCACTTACAAGTTCTACTTTTCACCCAACATTAGAACACATGTCAGTTTTGCTACATTGTAACAAAGACTGCCTTCCCTCTAGTGTTCAATAACATCTCTCATTCCCTTCTTGAGACTTCACCAGAAGTCCAGTTAATGTTCATATTTCTGTAACATTCTGTTCCTGACAAATAAGTGTATTCTCTAAGATGATACAAGTGTTCTCAGCCATCCTGTTCACTTCCTTCTGAGCATTCACCAGAATCTCCTTAACGTCTCTTATTTCTATTGGGTTGGCCAAAAAGTTTGTCCGGGTTTTTATGTACCATTTTATGGAAAAGCCTGAATGAACTTTTTGGTCAATCCAATATCAGATGGCTCTTCAAGGCAATCTACCAATAGTCTCTTCAGTCATTATTATTTTTCTTAAATTTTTTGTTATCTGTTACAGCAACACCCCACTTCCTGGTACCAAAATCTTTTTAATTTCCTAGGAATTCCATAACGAATTACCACAAACTTGGTGGCTTAAAGCAACAGAAGTTTACTTCGTTACAGTTTCCAGGGCCAGAAGTCCAAAATTATGGTGTCAACAGAAGTATGTTTGTTCCAACAGCTCTAGAGGAGGATCCTTCCCTGCCTCCTGCAGCTTCTGGTGGCTCCTGTCTTTCCTTGGCTGTGGCAACATAACTTCAATGTCTGCCTTCATTTTCACATTGTCTTTTTCTCTGTGTCTCTGTGTGTCCTTTTCGGTCTCCTTTGAGGACATTCTCATTGTATTTAGGGCCCACCCTAATCTAATATGATCTCATATTGATCCTTACCTTGATTATATCTGCAAAGATCCAGTATTACAATAAGGTCACATTCTGAGGTTCCAAGTGGACATGAGTTTGGGGGAAAGGGAGAACACTACTCAACCCACTATAGTCTCTGTTTAGGTAATTATATTATAAATGTGTTTTATAATTATTTATAATTTTTAAAACTCAAAGTTTTGCATAATATTTTGTTGTGAGATTATTTCACCATACGCTAATACTGTTAATGTTAATATTCATATTAGAAAGTGCCAAATAGGGAAATCACTTTTCTTTTTAGACTTTATAATATATATTAGAAGTATGGGGTTCTTTAATGTGTCTTTGCTTTTTGATGAGGATACTGTACACATGGGCATACACACACATGAATAAAGCAAAGTTCTGTTAACTTAAAGTTTGTTACTCAGTATTTATTCACACCATATAGTGAGATCCTAAATCACCTCTCAAATTGAATGGAAGGAGTGTGTGATTAGATTTTCTTGAGATTTGGGGTGTTTTAAGACTGACTCCAGGGACTTCCCTGGTGGTCCAGTGGTAAAGAATCCACCTTTACAATGCAGGGGACGTGGGTTCGATCTCTGGTCAGGGAACTAAGATCCCACATGCAGCCAGGCAACTAAGCCCACACACCACAACTACTGAACTCACATGCCTCAACTAGAGAGCCTGTGTGCCACAAACTACAGAGCTCACATGCTCTGGAGCCCACGCACCACAACCACAGAGAGAAAACCCACATGCCACAACTAGAGAGAGAAAACCCGCACGCCACAACTAGAGAGAAGCCCATGCGCCGCAATGAAAGATCCCGCATGCCTCAACGAAGATCCTGCGTGCCGCAACTAAAGACCCAACGCAGCCAAAAATAAATAAATAATAAATAAATCTTTAAAAAAAAAAAAAGACTGGCTCCAAAATGTTTAGTGAGTTCTTCAAATATTTCAGTAACTCAGAGGAAAAGATATTTTTATGAGTAGCAGCAATATAATTTAAGTATATTTAGTTGAGTGTTCTAAACAGGTGGGATTATTAAGACCAAGCACAGTGCCTGTAAGTGGATGAAAGAGTATATTTAAGCACAATTGTTGTTACAGAAAAAACAAAAAAGAAAAAATCAACCCTCACTTTTAAGGGTCCTAAGAGAAAAGGGAAGAAAGATGTTAGGGTCATAAAGAGAGGAGATTAAATAAAACAAAAATTGGGGTTGAAACAGAAATGCATTATAAAGGAGAGGGAAGGTAGATTGGCAAAAATGAGGAAGTATCAGAAAAGTGAAATGTACAAAAGCAAAGGCAAGAAATAGGATGGGGAAGACTTTAAGGAGAGCAAAAAATAAGAAATAATGCTATGACTAGCTTAGCGTTAAAGGGTAAAAGATGAATATATCAGAGTTTCTTTCAAATTAAGTCAAATTAATGATGATTATTAGAGAGTAACTGTAGTCTTGATATCATACACTTAAGTCAAGCTTCTCATGCCATTTTCCCTGTAGAAAATAGTAGGAACCATTTTATGTATTATTCATTAAATTGCAAGTAAATATATTATTTATGATATATTGACATGTGCTATTATATATTACACAAACTTTTATTATATATATTTATTATTTATATACATTTCAAGGTAAATATTCATATATTATCTTCTTTTAATGGCAAAAATTTGGTTTTTGGTGTAAACGATGAAACTTTGCATGTAAACACATATAAAGCAAACTGTTGAATGTTTCACGTAACAGTGGTGATACATCATTTCCTCAGTCATAAGAACTGACATGGAGTTACTATTGTTGAATATGAGGCAGGTTTTGACATCCAGGAGAATATCAAACATAATATGTTTTGCCTTTGACATATTATGACTGGTCACGGAGTTTTTCTACAATATCAGGTGCATTCCTCATATTCAGTAAATATCACACTAATCAGGCTTAACATATCAGCATTACAAACTACTTCTCTGCTGCCTTTGTATTCTTAAAACTTAAACTAACCCTAGATATTCATTCATGCTGACCTGTAGAAATGAATGTTATATCCTCTCTATTACCTGCAAATTGTTTAGAAGGATTTGATATATCATAACTGTATATGGTTGGCTTATCAACTCCTTTAAGTCCTTGACCACAGTTTTCTCTAGGTTGATTGATGTATTATGTCACCCATTTACTTTCTTCTACTTAAATTCTCTGGTAAACAAAGGACTTTAATATTCTGCTTTTTAAAATCATTTTATCCGAAGTGTCATTGAATATCTGAATTCAGAATCCTATTGATCCAATAAGGAAGATGCACCTGAACAGCTGAGAGACACTTGGTCATATTATATACTACTTCAACTAAATATGGCTGAAAGAAGCCTTTACTTAATATAATTTTGATTTCCTGCTTTAGGAATCCTGAAACCATGGATCACCTATATATGCTTTGAGACATGCTTTAGATGTTTTTTCTGGAAGCCCTGCAATTGCCCTAAAAATTGAATGTATCATTGAAAAGACCTATGGTAAGTGGGTTTTTTTCCTTCTTTTTCTTCTGTTGGTTTCATGTTGTGGTTAAGTCTTATGAATGTTGTAATGCTGCTCCCTGCTGGACATAGTATAATTTTTTAAAGTTGGCACTTAATAGATGGGCAAATAACTGGTTAGCTGGACCCACTATAGAGGGGAATCCTTGCCTGCATTCACAAAAAAACAACAGTATACAACCAAAGCAGCTCTGTTTTCATAATGGGTGATACCCATTATGTTGATATCTGAAGCCTGATGGAAGTGCTGATAGTCTTGTTTCTAAGTTTTATTGTCTGCTTCCTGTTTAGTGGCATCTAAAAGTTGTAACAAACATACATTGAAGGGTGCTTGTAGGTGATGGAACGTTTAGGATTTCCTAAATTATATGTGTGTGTATATGTTTGTAATCTGTCTGATTATTATTATTATCTCATTTGTAATCATTTAAATTCCCTTTATGTTTTTCCAAAGGAACTATTTAAAACATCTTTAGTATAATTTAAATTAGACACTGTTGGATCTATTTTGAGTGAGTTACCCTACAGTACATTTTATACAGTGGACTTTAAGTGTAACTTGTTTTGTATATCCATCCTGTAATCTAGTGGTTATGTTTTCTAGTGCACACAGTGAACCATTCTTACACAGAGTGACATTGGATTGGATCTCAAGTGTCATATTTGTGTCCATCCTATTATGAACCCTCATACTGAATGCAAACACAGGTGTTCCTAAAATTGTTTTAAAATGTGTGAGAGTTAAAAGTTTTTCTTCCTACTTTTGAGCAAAATTATTATATATTTTTTGGAGTGCAGCCTGCATAGAATTAATATCTGGGTGTAATATAGATTTATTTTGAAAGTAAGCATACATTTTCTTGAAAAGAAGAAAAAGCAACAGGCACAACATTGAGCTAAGCAAAAATTTAACAAAATAACTGATCTTATACTCTTTAATGACCTGGTGCTTTTTTTGTGGCCATTTGAAAAGCCTGTAAAATCTGTTCTTTATTAAGATTCTGGAGAATTAGGCATAGTAACTTATTTCTTTATTATTAAAATATTGCAATAAAAATTAGAAATGTAGACCAAGAAAATAAAATTGTTAGCAAAAAAGAGGAGCCCTTTCTTCCTTCTCTTTCAGAATATATTTTTTCAGAAAGTATATCATTTTAAATATTTTTCTTATGAAATATAACACTATATAGAAACATAAAATGAATAAGTATAAAGCAGACATTCAGTAACCATAGATCATTACTGACATACCAGAAGCTCTTGGTATAATCTTCCTTTTCCTTAGAGGTAACCAATGTCCTGATTTTTGTGATAACTATTTAGATAATTCTCTATATAATTTTATCACTTTTATGTGTATTCGTCAGCAGTGTGTTCACATTTTGCCTCTTTTTAATCTTTATGGACTCATATGTATTCTTTTTTTGGATAAACTTTTTTGTATTTTTGTTGGAAATGTTTTTGTTATTTTTAAGGGGAAGGGTATGAAGAAATAGAGAGCTTAAGGTAAAGTCAGAGGGCTGACTTCACTGTACTAAAGAGCTTAGGGACAGGAGGAGTTGTAAGGAATTTAGATATAGCTGCAATCAGAATGGGATCAAGATGCCTGGGGACAAGTTTGTAGCCTTTCAGGGTAAGTGAGAGGCTGGAAAGATCGCTAGGAAAGGACAGCATTCTTGAGGAAAGTGTATAGGCTAGGCATGGAAAGCATTATGCTGATGGAACCTATCACAGTGCTGTCAGAGAATAATGGGGGAAGTCAGGTGAGTTATCTAGTCTGCACTGCCTCCAGGTCTCCAAACCTGATGCTGTCACAGTCCTCACAGGGTATCTCTTGGAACGAGTCTGGGGCAGAAGCTCAGAGCCCCTTCTCAGTAGGGATGGAGGGGACCCTGCTGCTGCCACTGTCACTGCTCAGCCTCCTCCACTGCATTGCAAAGGGTAGAGGAAATTCCCAGCAACGTGGCTCAGGCCTTGCAGCAGCATCATGGAGGTTCAACTGGATGAGCTCCCTGAGTACTTTCTTTGGGCCAAGTACTTGAAAGTCACAACTCATGGAGTAGATCCTGTAGAGTGTGGCTTTGATGTTCAGGCCAAAGAGGTCTCAAGGGTTTTGCTTGTATATGTTCAAGGTAATGAGGGCGATGTCCTTGTTGTGCTTGGGCTTCTCCCAGCCTAGGCCATATGATAGCACCTACTCCTGCTGGGGCTCCAACTCTGCTTGAACTCCAGCATCATCAGGCATGTATCCTCTTCCAACAATTGGAAGAAGTCCTTGCAGTCCACAGAGGTCCCATCCTTGTCTATCACCAGTGTTAACCACAGGGTCTCCAGTGCTTTGTCTGGTAGTTCCTGGCAGGTGGCAGCTGTGATCACAGACACAGAAAGATGGCTAGAGTGGTGGAGCTGGGGTCCAGACCCTACAGCCAGTCTTGGAGCTCATATTGGATCCTGACTGAGCTTGGAGACTGTGACGACCTTTGTACTTCCCTTTGGGTTGGTGCTAGATTGCTGCAGTGTGACACTGCTGCAGCTGTAGGGTGCTCCTGTGGGGTAGCATGGGACGCAGATGGGCCTACTGGTGAGCCCCATTGTCCGGAATCATATGCATTCTTTCTTCCTTTACCCAGCATTATGTTTTGAAGGTCATCTACATAGTTGCATGTAGTTTTATTTTATTCATTTTCATTATCATGTGTTATTCCTTTGGAATGAATATGACAGAATTCATCCATTCTGTTTTTGGTGGATGTTTGGGTTCTTTCTGGTGTTTGGCTATTATAATTAACATTTCCATGAACGTTCTTTTACATATCATATGTTGATTTTTATGTGTCAAGTGGGAAAATGTCATATATTTTCAGGTTAAAGATAATTGATTATAGTGGTATTTTAAATTAATTTAAATGAGTACATGAGGAAGTTGTTGTATCCTGAGAGTGACACATATTAAGTGTTGGAAAAGATTCTGAAGTGATCATAATTTCTTTACTGTAGGCCTTAAATATATGGTAGAGTGCCATGTAACTTGTGACAGTTTAAAAATAGTATATGTGTAGTAGATATACAGATATAGGACCTAATGTAGTAACTCTTTGTTTTACTTTATTAGCACTTTGATTCCATTTACTATTATATCATGTTTTCTATAACTTCTTCACTTTACTGATGAAGAAAATAAGGAGAGCTAAAGAGATTGAGTGAATTGCACAAGGTTGGAGCCAGAAACCAGACCAAACTGTCTACTTAGTGGCAGTCAAAATTTAAAGAAAACAAAGTGAAAAGTGAAATCAGGATATATTCTTGAGTGTGTCCAGCCATTGAAGTGGAGAATTTGCATTACTAGCTTTCAGAAATTATCAGGTATTCTTTTGACTCTTAACCAAGAAGTGGCCTTGCACAGAGAATTGTATGTTTAAAGGCCCCCAAAATGTTACTGCACTTTATTACAATTCATCTTCTGAAAGGCAACTGTGGTATATTCTAACTTTGAGAATCTTACTTAGAGTAATTCCTCATTCATTGGCCTGTTATTAACAAGTGGTGTACTATTTCCTCATCTGTTAATTTTGTGAATAATTGAATCTTATCCTTTTGTGTGCCAAAGTTTATTTCATATGAATATTTTTTTATAAAATGTTTTTGAAATATAAAATGTACCCTTCTGTCTTCTTAAACAGAACAAGTTGAGTATAATGTAAGTTGTTTTTGTTTTTGTTTTTTTTGATGGGTCAGAGTTGTTATTGTGAACATTAGTCATTTCACAGAATTTATGTGATTTCCTCAGAGACCGTTATGCTGTCTAGGACCGTTTTCCTAAATTGTCTTAGACTGATAACTTTTATGTCCTGGGTGCTGCTTACGATGTGGTTTTTTTGTTGTTGTTTTGTTTTGTTTTACCTTTGTTAGGTAATTCTTGTTTTTTGCTCTCAGTGCATTATATTAACTCTAATGTAAAAATCAGCATTTACCTAACATATTCATTGGTTAGGTGAGAGCTTAAGTATGGTCTGCCCCATCTACTGATTAAGGGCATAGAAGTAAATTTAAAATTTACTTTGGGGTCAGCAACTTGTCTTACTGCTTTGTTGCAAGAGACTGAGATTATCTCACAACTGATTTCTGGATGATTGAAATGCAGCCTAGATTTGCATGTATCAATACTATGGTATCCTTATTTGGGGAATAAAAATTATCATGTACATATTTTCTTATAAAACAGTGATATTGAAACTGGATTTACTTAAGGATTCCTTAAATAGGAAGTCCAATGAGCTTAAGTGGTTGTTTTTAATGATAAGATATTTGACAAGATGGGCTTTGAAATAAAAACAATGTATTAGGTGACATTGCCTATTGAAAATGTCAGTCATAAAGATTAAACTACCTTTGAAATGATAGCTTTGTAAAGGAAAATATAGAAGTAACATAGATTTGGTTTCCAGAAAACATTTAAGTGCTTCAGGAAAACATTCATTTAAAAGTGAAATGCATTTGACTGCTTTCCCAATTATAAAGTACTGAATGTGAATTTAAAGGAAAAAAATTGGGATGGGGGGTGTATATTTGTTTTTAAATGAAAGGAGATCTTGGGAAGAGAGATAGACAGTTGCTGTCCCAGCACATTAGGCATCAATATGATGATTTCCTACATCAGCAATATTTTGCCAACTTGAAAACTAAGTCAGCAATTTTACATATGCATTTGGGGACAAATAAACAAAGAACTTCATATCGTTTTTTCCAATGAGAACATCTTTGAGAATTGCCTAATGAACAAAATATCTTAGAGGCCCAAAGAGAAGAATAGCTTTTTCTGGTATACATCTGAGATGTATATGTGGTGGAAGCAAAATGACACAGCCCCCACAGAAGAAAAATTAGCAATTTCTAGAGAAAGACCAATGCATTTACACACTTGTCTCAGCCAATTCTGGGAATTTATTACAGATATACTTATGTACTTATAAAATAACATATGCAGGGCTTCCCTGGTGGCGCAGTGGTTGAGAGTCTGCCTGCTGATGCAGGGGAAACGGGTTCGTGCCCCAGTCCGGGAAGATCCCACATGCCGCGGAGCGGCTGGGCCCGTGAGCCATGGCCGCTGAGCCTGCGCGTCCGGAGCCTGTGCTCCGCAACGGGAGAGGCCACGACAGTGAGAGGCCCGCGTACCGCAAACAAAACAAAACAAAACAAAACATATGCATAAAAGTTTTCATTGTAGCTTCTTTTGTAGCAGCAAAAGATTGGAAACATCCCTACTATCTATCAGTAGGGTACTGGTTGAATGAACTCTGGCATAGCTGTACAGTGAAGTACTCTACAGCTGTAAAAATAGAAAGGTTGTTCTCTATATGAAGATTTGGAAAGTTTTCAAGCATACATTGTTATTTGAAAAGAGCAAAGTTCAAGCAGAGTGTATAGTAAACTACTTTTTGTGTAAAGGAGGAGAGGCTTAAGATATATTCATAATTGCTTATATTTGCATAAAGAAAATCTGGACAGGTATACAAAATCTAAATCTTGTATGTGGATGGGTAAGGAAAACAAAGTAGATGGGGCTTTTACTGTATATCTTTTAGATTGTTTTTAATTTTTGAGTATGTGACTATGTTACTAGTTAAAAATAGTTTTGTTTTATTTGTTAGTCAAATGAGAGAGAGAAAGGGATAAACCTACTATATTTCCCACAGAATTAGCCAGTTTTGTTCCTTTATCCCCAGAGCCAGGGAGATAGTAAGAACTGAATAAATATTTATTATACAAGTAAAATGTGAACTATATAATCATTAGATGATCTCTTTTAGCTTCTTTCTTTTTTTTTTTATAATTTATTTTTGGCTGCGCTGGGTCTTTGTTGCTGTGCGCGGGCTTTCTCTAGTTGCAGAGAGTGGGGGCTACTCTTTGTTGTGGTGCACGGGCTTCTCATTGCGGTGGCTTCTCTTGTTGCAGAGCACAGGCTCTAGGCACACAGGCTTCAGTAGTTGTGGCACATGAGCTCAGTAGTTGTGGCTCGTGGGCTCTAGAGCGCAGGCTCAGTAGTTGTGGCTCATGGGCTTAGTTGCTTCACGGCATGTGGGATCTTCCCAGACCAGGGCTCGAACCCGTGTCCCCTGCATTGGCAGGTAGATTCTTAACCATTGTGCCACCAGGGAAGCCCTTAGCTTATTTCTTAAAGTATCTTTTCAATATGAGAAAAACAGTGTTGTAAATCGTGTGTTGGTTCCAGTATAGAAGTAAGGGAAAATATTTAAGTGGGAAATAATGAGATGTAAATTGTCAAATTATCATGAAGTTTCATTTAATTTATAGGATATTGATATTAAAGAATATATTTTAACTTCACTGAAAAGTAAAATAAATGTTTTCAAAAGATTCCCATTAAATTAGGTGATAAGCTTTCATAATAAATAAAAGCTTATGAAATTTGAGGGCAATGGGGAAAACGGCAAACATATTCTTTATACTGCCTTATCTTCTGTGCTACTTTAGTTTCTCACATAAGGGCAATTTTTCAGTACTGAGACTATTTTAGCAGCTCTGTTATAATAGCGGCATCAGCAGCTACTCTGACACAAAGGCCAGTTATCTCTGAAAATATGGTATTGTAGCTTGGGAGCTGGGGAATATAATAGGGTGAATAGCTGTTGCTCCTCCATTTATAAGAGTTCAGGAACTTATCTTACCTATTGGTTTGAAAAATTGATTATTCAAATAAGTAGTATAAGAACCTTTAGTTTTCACCTTTAGGTTATACATACATTAGTTGTTCCTAAATTTCTTATGACAAGGATTTTGACTACCTTTGTATATCTGTATTTGTGTGCAAAATTGCATTTTTAAAGAAAGCTATATATATGGAAAAGTGTACATATTATAAGTGGATGGCTCAATGAATTTTTTAGAAGCCAAATACAATTATGCAAACAGCACCCAGATACGAAAAAGAACATTATCAGCACTCTAGAAGACACCTTCATGCTCTCTTCCAGCCACTGTTTCCCTCCCTGCACAAGGATTACCACTGCCTTGACTTTTAATAGCATAGATTAGTTTTGCTTGGTTTTGTATTTTATGTATAGAATTATACAGTATAATTTTTTTATGTCTGGTTTCCTTTGTTCAACATTATGTCTTGAGATTCAACTACATTGTTGCATGTAGTTGTAATCTGTTCATTTTCATTGCTGCATTCTATTATATGACTATATCACAACTATTTTTTATCTATTCTGTTAATGGACATTTGGGTGATTTCCATATAATGTTAAATATAAACATTCTAATACATATCTCCTGATTAATATATTTATGGGTTTCTGCTGAGCATATGTCTAGGAGCAAAATTACTGGATCATAAGTATGTTTATTTCCAGCTTTAATCAAAATTGCCAGTTTTCTGAAATGGTTGTACTAATTTACATTCATATGAGAGTTCAAGTTGCTCTGCGTCTTTGCTAACGCTCCCTTTTCGCCATCTTTTTCATCTTTCAATTCTGGTGGGTATAAAGTAGTAAATCATTATACTGTTTTAATTTCTAGTTCCCTGATGATTGATGAAATTGAGCACTTTTTCATATGTATATTGACTATTTGTTATTCTCTTTTGTGAAGTGCCTGTTCACTTCTTTTGCCCATTTTTTTGTTGGGCTGCCTTTTTCTTTGATTTGTAGGAGCTCTTTATATATTCAGAATATGAGTCCTTCATTTTTTTAGATATTGCAAATATTTCTCCAACTCTGAGGTTTGCCTTTTCAATCTATTAATAGTGCTTTTGATGAACAGAAGTTTATGCCTTTAAAGTAGTCTAGTTTGTCATTTATGTTTAGTGCTTTTACATCTTACTTAAGAAATAATTGTCTACGCCAAGGATGTTCTGTGTTTTTCTCTAAAAGTGTTGTAATTTTACCTTTTGCATCCGTAATTTTTAGCCTGTATTCTCATGTTAGGCAGTTTTGCTTCTCTTTTTAGACTCAATCTATGTCTCTAGACAGAAAAACAAAGTGGACTTTTGTAAATGAACATAATTATGTACCACCTACAAAATACCCCCTTAAGAAAATAGTGTGTAATCTGTGTTTACCTTACCTGCAGCTTTAATGTACTGCTTTATTTATTTGTTTGTCTTTAAGGAAAGTTTACTAGAAAATCCAGGAAAGAATTTCTGGGGTGGGAAAATGTTATGATTTTCAATATTTTTAACAATTCTAGTATTCATAAAAATGTTTATCCATGAAATTTTGTGAAGTATTTACAGACATAATTCCAGTTACCTCATTTGGGTATAGTTTACGCTGTTAAAGTTTAGGATATTTAATTGAGGAGAAAAATTAGGTTTTAACTTTTGTCATCAAAGCGATATGAATGCTGTCTATTATATTTGCAAATTATTTTTATAAGCTTCTTTTTTTCTAAACATCTTTTTTGGGGTATAATTGCTTTACAATGGTGTGTTAGTTTCTGCTTTATAACAAAGTGAATCAGCTATACATATATATATATCCCCATATGTCCTCCCTCTTGCATCTCC
This sequence comes from Orcinus orca, assembly GCF_937001465.1. Classification (NCBI taxonomy): domain Eukaryota; kingdom Metazoa; phylum Chordata; class Mammalia; order Artiodactyla; family Delphinidae; genus Orcinus; species Orcinus orca. The sequence continues at coordinate 26,694,564 of NC_064566.1, forward strand.
CTCCTACCGTCCCTATCTCACCCCTCTAGGTGGTCACAAAGCACTGAGCTGATCTCCCTGTGCTATGCGGCTGCTTCCTACTATATAAGCTTCTTTTTAATTATTTTGATTTTAAATAGGATTTCTTGTGAGCATCCATTTGTGTACAAGTTAACATTCATAAGGCCTTCAGTGATACTTTTTATTATTCAAAAATATTTTAGGTATTTGTTCTATGTGCTATTATTTATATTGCAGCAAAGTGTTTTTATATACCCTGGTATTTTAGTTTTTATCTTGTCAATAATGTTTATTGTTAACTTCATGACTATTGTATTACTTAATTTGACATTTATATTTCATGAGAGTAATTGCCTATTTAAAAATATATTTTGTCTTTGATCACAGTGCTGAACTTAAAGAAAGGTGATTGTACTTGACTCTTAACTAAGCACCTAGATATTTTTCACTTGTCATCTACATTTTTTAGTTTAAAGCATAACATTAAATATAATTTTCTACTGGCTTTTATTTTAATTCATGCATTTGAAAACTGAAATTCAGATAAAAGATATTTTCAAAATAAATTCAGCATATTATTTATGAGTGGAGCAACACATTAGCATTGGGTTCACAATAGATCATATCGCTTTTATTCCATCTTACAAGCTTAGCAGCACAAACAGAATAATCAACATATTATTTGGCTGTCATCTGCTGAACAGAAACCAGAGATCACAAGGAGGTTTTCCCTAGCTGTGGTGATGGCCTTTTTGTTCCAAGCCTCCATCTGGGAGGGCCATGGTGTGTTATCATATGGAACGCGGGGTTTTCTGTAATCTGCTTAGCTGCACTGCAGTTTGAATCTTCATTCCATGTTTGTGTAATTTATAATTTTAATGAGACCATGGCTCTTGTGGGCTTTGAAATATATTAAAAGCTCTTTTGTGCATATGCTTTTGTTCTTGCTTAATAGGCTCAGTGTATTTAAAACTGATGAATTTTTATTCATGAATTTGGATGTCTGGGGATTAGCTTAGACTGAATATCATTGCACTCATATATTGATGACTAGAAAGTTTTTTATTGTTATTATTTTGGGGTTTTTTTTTGTGTCTATGTGTGTCTATGTCTGTGTGATACTTGTAACCAGAAAAGAAAAGAACTTAAATATTTTTTTTTTTTTTTTTTTTAGTAATTTTAAAAGGATAGGAAAAAGTGGCATGACTGGGTCATGAAGAATTGATTTAGAGTTTACCCATCTTATTTATTGATACTCATATTTCATCTTTAGTCTTAGTATTTTAGATGCATATTATGAAGGAATAATTATGAAAAAGCAACTTTTAAATGAGTTAATACCTTACATACTATTGTTTATATTGAAATAATATTCCAATGTGTGACAAAGATAGACTGTTTTAATTGTATGATATCAATTGTCTGTGGTCATACTAAATCAGCCGTTAACTTTCTTGAATTAAATTAGGTATATGTTTTATACTTTAACTATTTACAGTTTGCCTTGTTTCTGTAAAACACTTTTTATTAATGGACTATTTTTTCTTTACCTACATTGATGAAATGATGAGAAGACTAATGAAAAAGCAGTTTTCTAGTAATTTATAAAATTGATCTTTTAAATTTTCCTAAAATTCTGAAATATACTAAATGCTTCAAATCTCTATTATAGTTATTACTTAAAATGTAGTTTTAAAATTTGAATATAAACAATTATATAGCACCTTAGGCACAAATCACGGCCCTGTCTAGATCCAGACTTTTTTGAAGTTGCTGTTTATTGGACTCATTGAGGGATTACACACAGACCTTACTAGTCTTTTATGAAGTTGCCCAAGCTGTGTTTTTTCTAAAAACCTTTGTTTACTGGGTTAAAGCATTTTTGTAACTATAAAACATTCTTTTTTGGTACATGTTGGTCATTGATTTGGCTGGTCCCTTCTTCTCCCCCACTACCCTTAAGCTAGAGATATGAAATAGAAAATAAATGACAACATTTTGTTTTTCTTTACTAGGCTTTTCTATCAGATTTGATACTGGAATGTTTGTTTTTCCATAATAACCCTCTGCTTTAGTGTTTTTATTAGTAGTACAATTTCAGTTAGCTTAGGAGTATGTTATTGAAATTGTATGATCTGCTAGAGCAGTGCTGTTCCAGAGAAATATAATGCAAGTCATATATATATATTATTTAACCCATTAGATTCAAAATATTATCTTTTCAATATGTAATTAATACAAAATATTTTATTCTCTTTTTGTACTGTCTTCAGAGTCCAGTGTATATTTTATACTTACAGTACATCTCAATTTGGACTAGTCACATTTCAAGTGCTCGATAGCCATATGTAGCTAATGGCTACCTTATTGAACAGTGTAGCTCTAGAGTATTACATATAAAAATCATAACAGAAATGTGTATTTTTTCATTCTTCATTAATTTTCTTGTAATATTCTAATAAAGATAATCAAACAGTATTCATGTTCTATAAAATTGAAATTACATATAGTGTTTTTTATAGCTCTAGCACTAATAATATTGGTGCCTGATTTATACACAAAATCAGAATTGTTACCTGACTCTGAGTATTTATCAGATATTATGGAGCTATGCTTACAGGTATTGTGATGATAAGGAGATAATAATGGCCAACGTAATGGATGTAGTATGTTCCTCAACAATTGTGGGCAAATCAAACTTGTCAAATAAGTCATATTTCAGGTATACCGAGCATCTTAATTTTATAAGAATCCCATGGCAGATCTTGATACTTCTTTTTTTCTTTAAATAAAGTTGAGAACTCCTTCTTCTCACATTCTTAGAATTTTTCTGGATAGGTATTTGGGTGAATGAATATGAATCTCTTTTTTCATATATGTTTGCTTAGAGTTGGTACAGTTTTCATTTTCTTGGAAGAAAACTGAACATAAAGTATTGTTTTTTAAATATTTCTAGGATTCCATACATTTTAAATGCTCTGTATATATATAAATATAAGGAGAGGTTACTTCACTGTGTACTTTAAAAGTATACAGTTAAGAATTATAAAACTTTGAATTACAATTGATTTGAATTTATTCAAATATTTTAAAGTATAAAATGATCAAGATGATTTGTATAAAATACTGCTACTGTAACTACTTTATAAAAAAGTAGAGGCCTTATTATATGTAACTGACCTTCTTGTTCATGTATGGTTTAGGGAGAAAATCCTGTTTGTGAAACCTCTGAATAATTCACATTTTCTAAATTTTGAGGGAAATGAACTAATTTTTATGTAATCTAACTTTTACGTAGATATTGGCTGATGCCTGTTGTATTCTTTTACTCACTTAAATTTTTATTGACTTCTCTTTGTGACTTATACATTTAAAGTGTTGGCACAAAATGTTGAACTGTTCTTTAAACAATGCCTCTAGTTTCTTGGAGATGATAAATCCATCCATTGATTTCCTAATTTTATTATGTACACAGTCAATTGTAATCCAAGATTACAGCAAACAAGATGTTAATTTCTAGCCATAATCTATGTACATTTCAATTACAGAGCATGATTGTTCTAGAAGCACAGAATGAAAAGGAATAACATTTGTGCTATCCTCACCGGAGCTGTCAATAAAAGATGTAATAGGGGATTTAGGAATCTGGAAATGGCCAACTAATTTATGTGAATCTATTTTATTTCAGCTAGAAAGACCAAGCTCTTTTTCGTCTGCACTGCATATTGCAGAGCACAGGCTGTCTATAGAAAACCAGGCGGCTGCATATGGATAGTCCCTTGATATCATTCACTTGCTGTGTAATCTTATTATGCAAAGTTCTAATCTTCATCTAGAATGAATGCCTCTGGGTCAGAATATAGTCATATCAGGGTTTTTGAGGTCATGTTTTGTGATCCTTAGCTTATTCTTCTAAGTAGGGCTGGGATTTAAATGGTATTCCCCAGACGCCAGCAGATAGACAGCAGAACCTGCTGCCTTTTTGGAAGACAAGACCAACATGAGGTCCCTAGTAGGATTAAACTTGATTTGTAGCTGTAGGATTTTTTAACAGATGTATTATTGGACAGGGAATAGGGGGCCACCAGCACAGCAAAATTGAATCACGACTGGCGTTCTCAGGGAGTTTGCTGTCTGCTAAAGCAGCAGCTGCATGTGGATTTGACTTCTTTCAGGTGAAGCGACTTCCAGTCATTTGGAAAGGATGGGATGAAAAGGAACCTTGGTGATAATTTTGATGTCTGCAAGATTTAGTACCAGTGTAATGGGATTATCCGTAACACCTTCACTGCAGAAAAAGCCACCTGGCACTATAACTGGCAGCAACTGAGAACTAATCCTTTCCCATCTCTTGGATGTCATTCATGAAGCTCAAAGCGATTTCTATCCTGCTAACTATGATTAATTTTATAAACAACAACCAAAAAAATCAGGTGATCAAGGCAAAGAATATGCTTTTTTATTATTTAAAATATGTTGCCTTATTATAAGCTATATGACTCAAAATTATGGAAGACATATATAGACTCTAAACTATGTATGACTTAAAATGTATTAAAATGTTCAAATAGAAAAGTTGATTATTGTCTTTTATACTTTATCTAGTATGGTGATACAATGTGTTTGCTATTGGTAAAGATTTATATTTGACATTAAATATTAAAGACTTTAGTGTTCTTCTAGATATGAGGCCATTATCAATAAATCCTACTGTCTATAGGTATAAGGAATTGGAGTAATTTGTTTTGTCATACGTTTTACCTGTTTTATGACTGCTTCAATTCCTGCTGATTAAATATTTTTAGTGAATAAAATGTTTAATGATATCAAAATATATCGACATATACTTTTGATAATTAAGGAAATGCTGACTCAAACTGCTGATAAAAAAGGCTCTTTGTGAAAGTGTATGATCTTATGTAAAAGTCATAAAATAGTTTATATTAATACTGAATGACTATTTTTTAAAATCAGAAATTCTTAGTCAAAGTTTTCCTTTAGCAGATGGGGGTTTAGTTACTTGCTCTAGAATCATGTATTAGTTAATTGAGGTTTTCTTTTTTTAAGCATTTTAGTTCAACCAAAAACTTTATCAACTACTTTGTTTAGAGGTGTTAATTATTTTAATATTCTTTTCTTACATGGTCCAGAATAAACTGAGAGAAAATGAAGTGAAATTATCCCATCAGTCACCCAAACAGTATGCAACATAACTGCCAAGACTGGAAAAGATAATTAGTGTTGTCAGTGTTATGATCCTGGAATACTTTTAAAATATTTATTCATAGGACTTGATTTTTATCTTATTATGTTTTTTGATTTAGTAGCTTTATATTTGAAAAAATAGATTATAAAACGTTAATCTTAATGTTTTTAAACTTAAAAATCTTAAATATAGGTGACTAAAGTCTTTTTGAAATTATAAGAATAACTGAAATATAATCATCCATTATGCATAATATATTGATTTACTTGCAGTCTCTGTTTATGTGTAGTACATTTTACTTTTCTCCATATGAGGTCTTTATCTAAAAAAAAATAATAAAATATAAATTTATATAGCGATCATTGGTCAAACCTACCTAGCAAATTTGTTATTCTTAATGAATTTTTTTTAACTGGTTCCAAGCTATTGTATTCCAAAATGTGTTTCTTCATTGGTTGTCCCATTTAAAGTGAATGAATGAGAAAGCTTAATAATATTTCTACTGAACTGCATTATGTTCGTTTTAAAGGACTTCTTTAGCCTTCTGTTTGTATTTTTACTATTTGAAAAGCTGTTTATGTAAAATTCTATTACACTGAAAAGATCTATTCATGAAATAAGTGGACTAAAAGCTTTTTCTTATCCTCGTAATATAATTACTTGTATTTTAAATATACAATATTTGGTTTATGTGTAATTTCAAATTATTTTGTCAGGTAGTGTATTTCTCAGGGTAACTTTCTATGGTAGTTTATATAATAGTATTATATAATTATTTCAAAAGAGTAGCTTTCCTTTCAAAATAAAATTTGTCTCAAAACTTTTATTAAACATGGTCACTGTTTACTTTTCTGTTTTTTAATCAGCTGTTTACTGAGTGGCATTTGAGAGTTAAGTGTTTTTTCCTTCCCTGTCCTAGCCATTATTATTTGACTAGAAATGGTTATCTCCTTTGGAAAGTCCCAAATAAACTCATCTTAATTAAATTCATTGTAAACATATAGGGTCTTCTCAGTGACATACATTCTTTTCAAATAGGTATCGGTTACTTGAATTTAATACCTTGTTGATAACATAAAGTTGACTCATCTTTAAAAGCTACAGCTAATAAATTTATTGCGCAGGTGACTCATAATGTGTCAATAAAAGTTAAGGGAGTTATTTTTGGAGATAAGAAAAAGGGATATAGGATGGGAGAAACGAAAATTTTTTAAAAAATAAGTCAACTGTAACAGTAGTACAGGATGGGAATCATAGGACTTATTGATTATTTAAGAGATGATAAACTTTTTTTTCTTTTTTGGTAATTTGTGAGCCTTAGTATTACCCCTAAAGGGCCATGCATGAACTGTAGACTGGCACATGACAGCTAGCCTGTAATAATGCTAAATGATATTTCTTCCATTTGAATGAATATCCTTCAACTATTGCTTGTACAACTTGTATATTGTTCTGAAATAGATGGATTATATAGCCATTGGGGAATTATTGGTAAATGAATGGGGTGGTTTTGGTATTTCACTGTTTGGAAGCTGGTACTTAATTATATTAATAGTGTCAAGTGCTTATGCTTTATAAACGTAGTATGAGTTTTGATTTTGTATATATATGTATAAAAGGTGAACTTCAGAAAATAATATTGGATTTTCAAAATCATTGAAATGTTAGCATTATACAGTTTATTTGATGATGAAAATTTATAGAATGATCCCAAAGTTAACATTTAGTTTAAAAATAATGAATGGTTAAATTTTGTCAAGTTTCTGAAAATGGTGAGTATGTCTCAGTGGTCTCAAATGACAGCACAAAGTTCTTTACTGGCTTTCCTTCCTGGGAGCTTATTAAAACTACTGATTCTGCAGCCTTGCTCCCACAAATTCTAATTCATTAGCTCCATGATGGGAGCCTGGAAATTTGGATTTTAATTAGGTTCTTGAGTTATTTTGATGCTGCAGTCAAATTTAAAGCAGTATTCACTGCTTTAAACCTTAAAGTGCTGTCAGTTATTTCCTCTGAGAATGAATCAAAATAAATAGATTTAAATAAAATTTTCATTGATTATGGGGATAAGTGCTCCTTGAATTTGCAGTTCTAGAATGTAAAAAGTATCCTCTGCACATGTCTTACAGTAGATTTAACATTACAGATTTGAACAATTCATGAGCAGCCTTGAAGGTGATTTTGAAATGGCAGGAATTTGAATTACTTTGATGGAGAGGCTGCTGTGTGAGAGTGAATTATTTAGCTATTGAACAGAGTACACCACTCAACATCCATGTCTTAATGAGTCTTTGTTGTTCTCTTCTTGTCACAGTAACTTCCATTCACGGTCAGAAATGGACATATATCTTTCAGTTACTTTGTATAGATAGATAGATATAATTCTATGGGAAAAATGTATTTTGTTGTAGATATTCTTGAATTTTAGAAATCATAGAGGTCTCAGGAATGTCATAAGTCTGCTGTTTCTTGTCCAAATGAAGGTAAATGTAGCAAAACTATGATGTTGGGATTTGTCTTTGCTTCACATCCTATTCTCTTCTCACCTTTTCTTAATGTGAATCCTTCTTTAAATGCTAATATATTCACTAACTATTCCATGTATCAAAACAAAAGTATGATATTAATCACTTCTTTGATTGACTGCTTATAATTTAAAATAAATGAATTTCTGTAAACTGATAGTTTCAATTAACCCTGACACTTTACATTTTTTCCTGTTTCTGAAATAAAACGCTTTCTCTTCTTTTCGAAGGAATTCCAGACCTGAACAATCAGGTGGATATTTTCTTTGTGGCTTTGGGTATTCTGAAATCATTGTAAAGCCTACTTTAATGGTTAGATCTAAATCAAGATCTTAGACTTGTACCCCTATTCCCAGAAACTTCAAGGATGGAGAAATGTCTACTTGTTTTTCAGCTTCTAGAGTTCACTCTGCTCCATCTTTTTAGCTAGTTTTAACGTCAGTCCAACCTCTCTCCCATGCCTATTTTATAAATAGTCTCCAACAAAGTTCTTTGATTTTTATTGAGAGGCAGTAGAGCATAGTGGTGGACTTTAGAACCCAACCTCCTTGTTTTGAATTCTGGCTCTGCTGTGTATGAGCTGTGTGATTTTTAATAGTTCCTTAACCTTTCTGTCCCTCAGTTTCTTTATCTGTAAAATGAGATACTTGATAAAATGAGTTCTCATAGAGTTATTGTAAGAATTAAGTGAGTTAATATATGTAACTAGAACAGTGCTTGGCACTCAAGACTACTATTTAAGTATTTGCTGTAATTGTTGTTACTGTTATTTTGGTTGGTATTTGAGGATTTTTTATGTATATTGAAAGAAGCCATTATTACCTACATCCGACAAAGTGTTTTCTAACTTTATGTTATAGGAAGAAAAAATTTTAAAATCTATAATGTAGATATAGAACATTGAAATTAGACAACAACTTTGCTCCCTTATGCCAGTATTATGTGGAGTTTTACTATATATATATATATATATATATATATATTTTTTTTTTTTTTTGGTGGTACGCGGGGCTCTCACTGTTGTGGCCTCTCCCGTTGCAGAGCACAGGCTCCGGACGCGCAGGCTCAGCGGCCATGGCTCACCGGGCCCAGCCGCTCCGTGGCATGTGGGGCCTTCCCAGACTGGGGCACGAACCCGTGTCCCCTGCATCGGCAGGCGGACTCTCAACCACTGTGCCACCAGGGAAGCCCGAGTTTTACTATATTTTAATCAGAATCTCTTAAAGGTTTTCTGGGGAGGATTATTGTACGTTTCCTTTCCTGTATTATGTGGCACAGTCACAATTCTAAATTTTCATTTCTTTTTTTCTAGCTTTTCTATTAGTTATGTGATAGAGTACATAGACTCCCCATTAAAGGAATTGGTTCTCTACATTAATAACTCAGTTTTTTTATTGAAGTATAGTTAATTTACAATGTCGAGTTAGTTTTAAGTGTACAGCAAAGTGATTTAGTTATACATATATATGTATATATTCTCTTTCAGATTCTTTTCCATTATAGGCTATTACAAGATATTGAGTATAGTTATCTGTGCTGTACAGTAGGTTCTTGTTGTTTACCTATTTTATATATAGTAGTGTGTAAATGTTAATCCCAAACTCCTGATTTATCTAACTCAGTTTTTTAAAATATAAATGTAATAGGGGATAAAAAGTAATAAATTCTGTTTCCTAGGTGGATTAAAATTCTATATGCCAAAGCTTTCCAACTTTTCTCACAGCACACATGGAATATGGTAAGTTATCTGGCACACAGTAATAAATGACTAGATGAGCAAGGCTGCTCAAGGATAGAAGTGGCCATTGGCCACCTGGGAGCTTAGAGCAGTTGTTCTCAAATTCTGTTTCAGAATCACCTGGAGAACTTGTTAAAACACAGACTGCTGAGCAACACTCCCATTCTGATTACATAAATCTTGAGTTTGGCCCAAGAATTTGCACTTCAAACAAATGCCTGCTGATCTGGGGACCACACTTTGATAACTACTGGTTGAGTGTGTCGGTATTTTGATGTGGCTACCAGGTAGAATAATTACACCCCTCACTCCAAGATATCCATGTTTTAATCTCTAGAACATGTGAATATGTTACCTTACATGGCAAAAAGGACTTTGCAGATGTGATTAAATTAAGGAATGTGAATGAGGAGATTATCATGGATTATCTGGGTGGGCTCTATTTAATCACAGGGGTTCTTAAGAGTGGAAGAAGATGGCAAAATAAAGCCAGAGAGTTAGAGGGAGATGTGACCAAGGAAGAATGGTCAGAGAAATGCAGTGCTGCTTACTTTGAAGTCGGAAGAAGGGGACCATGAGCCAAGGAACGTTTGTGCTTCTAGAAGCTGGAAAAGGCAAGGAGATGGATTCTTCCCTAGAGCTTCCAGAAGGGAATGCAGCCCTGCCAAACCTTGATTTTTAGTTCAGTGAGGCACATAGTGGACTTCTGACCTACAGACTGTAAGATCATAAATTTGTATTGTTTTAAACCACTAACTTTATGGTAATTCGTTACAGAAGCAATAGAATACTAATACATGTGTAACCAGTTCTCAGTTTACCAGCTTGCTTTATGCTGAGAGTTCTCAATCTCTGCTCTTGACCTCAACTCATGAGATTGAGAAGATAAAAACCTGAATTAAGAGCTCCTTCATTTTTCTACCATCAAACTAACAAAACTATCAATGTTTGAACACAGCTTTTACAATTGTATACTTTAAGAGTGAATTTCATGGCATGTGAATTATATCTCAGTTTTGTTTTAAAAAAGGCCTTCCTGGGCTTCCCTGGTGGCGCAGTGGTTGAGAGTCTGCCTGCCGATGCAGGGGACACGGGTTCGTGACCCGGTCCGGGAAGATCCCATGTGCCGCGGAGCGGCTGGGTTCGTGACCCGGTCCGGGAAGATCCCACATGCCGCGGAGCGGCTGGTCCCGTGAGCCATGGCCGCTGAGCCTGCGCGTCCAGAGCCTGTGCTCCGCAACGGGAGAGGCCACAACAGTGAGAGGCCCGCGTACCGCAAAAATAAATAAATAAATAAAAATAAAAAAGGCCTTCCCACTCCAACATTATAGAAAATATTGTGGGAGTTCTCGTTGATGTATTCTTCCTATGAAAATTCAGAGTTTTTGTTTTGTTTTTCCTCAGCAGCCAGGTAGTGTGTGAACAGGTCACTTTAATCCTGTCAAGGGTGGGTTGTATTCTTTGTTAAGGCTGATCCCTTTCAGTTTTGCCCTCACTCTCAGTGGTAAGCCTACTGCAGTCATAACCAGCATGGCCAGCCTTGGAAGGTCTTGAAGTCCAACCCCTGTCTCCCTCACATTGCGTGGTATTCTGTGGTTGCTAACATCTCTGTTCAGGTTTTTAGCCTTTTATTTGCTGCTTTCTACTGAGGTTCTGGAGTCTCACTCTGCTCAGGTAGCAGTTTAGGAGTTGGCTAGCGTTTCGTGGCAAAATTGCATGCCGACTTATGGTTCCTACCTGTCTACAGTTTGACCCTCATGTGCCATCTACCTTGATGGCCATAAATTCCAAGCACTTTCTTAACCAAATGGAACTGCCACTTTCTGCTAAAACTTCTATTTTCCTGTGCTGTAAATTGGCAAGTATTCTTGGAGAAAAGGCCAAGTGAATGTGTTTACCTTAAGTTCTTCCCTTCTTTCATATATACTTGCCCCTCAAGGCTTGCCTATATTGCTGCCTAATGCCTTTAAACAGCTATTTTGTTTATCCAGATTTTGCAACCAAGAAGTTATTCTGGTACAAGTATTCTGTCAAAACTGGCATTGAAGTCTTCCTCTTGCCTTCTTTATGTCAGTGTTCAGGCATCTCTCTATTTCCGTCTCCTCTTCTCCCTCACTTATCAGTAGTCTCTCTTCATCTCCCTGTGGGATTGTTACCATTGGCTCTCAAGCATATGCTACTGTGTTTCTGTGTTTTAAAAAACTTGATAAATACCACATTCTTCCTGTTACTCTACTGCTGTGGTTCTCAAATGAGGGCCTTTTTACATCCTGGGGACATGTGGCAATGTCTGGAGACATTTTAGTTTGTCACAACTAGGGAAGGGGTCCTCCTGGCATCTGGAGGCCAGGGATGCTGCTAAAATCCTACAATGTAAAAGATAGCTGCCCACAACAAAGAATTGTCTGGCTCCAAATGTCAGTACTGCTGAGGATGAAAAACCCTGCTCTACTGTTTAGCTTGCCTTCATAGCCAAACTTTTCCAAAGACCTGACTGTATATGTTGTCTCCATTTCCATGTCTCCCTTTCATACTTTCTTTAACGTTTTAATTTTTCTCAGGTACTGCTCAGGTGATTTTTCAAGGTCAAATAGTGCTACAAAGCTTATAAAGAGAACAGCAGTGTTCTCTTAGCACCCCTGTACTTAGTTATAAGTACACCTTACTGTACTTAGTTATATAGTTTTGGCCAGTTAGGTGTTGATGGAACAAAGATGGGTTTTTTTTTTGGCTAAAAAGACAAAAAGATGGGCTTCCCTGGTGGCGCAGTGGTTGAGAATCCGCCTACCAATGCAGGGGACACGGGTTCGAGCCCTGGTAGGGAAGATCCCACATGCCGCGGAGCAACTAAGCCCATGTGCCACAACTACTGAGCCTGCGCTCTAGAGCCTGTGAGCCACAACTACTGAAGCCCATGTGCCTAGAGCCCATGCTCTGCAGCAAGAGAAGCCACCTCAATGGGAAGTCAGCGCACCGCAACGAAGAGTAGCCCCCACTAGTCACACTAGAGAAAGCCCGTGCACAGCAATGAAGACCCAATGCAGCCAAAAATAAATAAACTTATTAAAAAAAGAAAAAAGTTAATCAGGATACTCTATACTTTTTCTTTCTTCCTGCCTGTAACTTGGATATAGCAACTAGTGTTAATAGAAAATAAATCCCTTACTTTACTGTTATTCTAGTTTTCTCTTGTTTGTAGTAGAATATAGTCCTAAGATAGTAATTTTTTTTAAGACTTCCCATGTATGAAACTTCCTTTAAGTTCCAGAGCGCCAGTCTCTAACATGTCCAGTTGGATATCTCACAAATACATCAATTTTAACATGACCAAAATCAGACCCTTCATTTTCTATCCCAGTGTGTGTGTTGAGAGGAACCTTGTAAATAGACTTCCATTTACCCAGTTACTCAGTCCAGAAACTTGAGGGTCATCCTGATTCTTTCCTTTTCCTTGCCATTTATTTTGCTCCCAAAGTTTCTCAAATCTGTCCATTTTTCTCCATCTCCATTGCCACTTCTGTAGTTGGTCCAGCCTAACTACCCTCCCAGCATTTCTAATCTTGCACCCATTCCAGTCCTTTCTCTACATAACAGTGAGAGTGATCTTAAATTCTAAATCAGATCATGTTACTCTCCTGCTTAAATCCTTCAGTGGCTTCCCATTAGTCTTAGAATTAAATCCAAAGTTCTACAAGACTTGAATAATTTTTCGTCTTTCTCTAGTCTCATTTAATGTCCTTCACACAGTGCTCCAGTCTTCTTTTAATTCCTTAAGCACATGCTTTCTGTTTCATCTGCTTTTAATGTTCTTTCCGCAATTTCCATAGTTATTTCATCTTTCAGGACCTAACTTCAGTGGTATTTTCTTAGAGAAATCTTTCCTGATTCATGCTTAAGAAAAATATGTCCCACCAATAATTCTGTATCACTTTACCCTATTTTTTCCTTTATGGAAATTATTTAATATATTTACATGTTTGTCTACTTTATGTGTGTGTGACATCTGACCCAGTAATCTATAAGCTCTATAAGGGCAGGCATCATGTTCATTATTGTATTTCCAGGGCTGAACACAGTATTTGGCATATAGTAGAAGCTCAGTAAATATTGGTTGAATGATTGAATGACCTGATGACTATGGGGACACCCCTTTTCCTCCAAGTGTTTCTTCTTTTAAAAATTCTATTATAGAGTTGAAGAAAATGTTATACACATTCATATACACTCCATCTGGATTTACAGTGAACATCTTGCCATATTATCTTTCTCTATTCCTCCATATATATATATACATATATATGTGTATGTATATATTTGTATATATGTGTGTATAAATTTATCTACATATGTCTATCTATATTATTAGTAGCAGAAGTAAACCATGTGAAAGAAAGTTACAGTTACATTCATCTTTAAATCAGTGTTTTTCTCCTGTGAACAAGATCATTCTGCATAGTCATGATATTGTTAAATATAACATTGAAACGATGATGTGTTTTGATTTACAGGCTATGTTCAAATTTCCCATAATATCTTTTATTGCTTTTCTTTTTCTTTTGCTTCAGGATCCAGTTAAGGATTTCATATTGTATTCGGTTGTCATGTCCTTGTATTTTAAATTATTCTTATAATTTAAAATAATACTCTTATTATTTTATTAAATTTATATTTTAAGTGTTCAAGTTGTTTATGGATTATGATGCAGATGTGTCTGATTGTTCATAATTAGATTTAGGTTATACACTTCTGGCAAGAATAGTACAAAGATGTTGATGTACTGTATGTCACTGCATCATGTCAGGAAGCTACATATCAGTTTTTACCATTATTTATGCAGCTAAATTTGATCACATAATTAATATGTACTTGATCTCTTCATGTAAAGGTAATATTTACTTGATCTCTTCATGTAAAGGTATTCTGTTCCCTTTGTAAATAATAAACTATTTACTTTAATACTTCGCACATGTCCTGTTTACCAACAACCTTTTACCCAGTATTTTTTTAAATTGAACTACAGTTGATTTACAATGTTGTGTTAGTTTCCTGTGTATAGAAAAGTGGTTCAGTTTATCTATCTATCTATCTATCTATCTATCTATCTCTTCTTTTTCAGATTCTTTTTCATTATGGTTTATTACAGGATATTGAATACAGTTCCCTGTGCTATACGGTAGGACCTTGTTGTTTATCTATTTTACATAAAGTAGTGTGCGTCTGTTAATCCAAGCTCCTAATTTATCCTTCCCCTCGCCTTTCCCTTTTGGTAACCATAAGTTTGCTTTCTATGTCTGTGAGTCTATTTCTGTTTTGTAAATAAGTTCATTTGTATCATTTTTTTAGATTCCACATATAAGTGATATCATATGTTATTTGTCTTTCTCTTTCTGACTTTATTTAGTATGATAATCTCTGGGTCCATCCATATTGCTGCAAATGGCAATATTTCATTCTTTTTTGTGGCTGAGTAATAGTCCATTGTGTATATATATATATCTATATATATATATATATATGTACCACATCTTATTTATCCATTCATCTGTTGATGGACACTTAGGTTGTTTCCATGTCTTGGCTATTGTAAATAGTGCTGCTGTGAACATTGGAGTGCATGTATCTTTTTGAATTAGAGTTTTCTCTGGATATATGCCTAGGAGTGGGATTGCAGGATCATATGGTAACTCTATTTTTAGCTTTTTAAGGAACCTCCATACTGTTCTCCATAGTGGCTGCACCAATTTACATTTACACCAACAGTGTAAAAGGGTTCCCTTTTCTCCACACCCTCTCCAGCATTTATTATTTGTAGACTCTTTGATGAGGGCCATTCTGACCTGTGTGAGGTTATATATTATTGTAGTTTTGATTTGCATTTCTCTAATAATTAGCGATATTGAGCATCTTTTCATGTGCCTGTTGTATGTCTTCTTTGGAGAAATGTCTGTTAAGGTGTTCGGCCCATTTTTTGATTGGGTTGTTTGTTTTCTATATTGAGCTGTATGATCTGTTTGTATACTTTGGAAATTAAGCCCTGTTGGTCACATCATTTGCAAATAATTTCTCCCATTCTGTAGGTTGTCTTTTCATTTTGTTTATGGTTTTCTTTGCTGTGCAAAAGCTTCAAGTTTCATTAGGTCCCATTTGTTTATTTTTGCTTTCATTTCCATTACTCTAGGAGACAGATTCAAAAATTGTTGCTGCAATTTATGTCAAAGAGTGTTCTGCCTATGTTTTCCTCTAGGAGTTTTATAGTATCTGGTCTTACATTTAGGTCTTTAATCCATTTTGAGTTTGTTTTTGTGTATGGTGTTAGAGAATGTTCTAATTTCATTCTTTTACATGTAGCTGTCCAGTTTTCCCAATACCACTTATTGAAGAGACTGTCTTTTTTCCATTGTATATTCTTGCCTCCTTTGTTGAAGATTAATTGACCGTAGGTGTGTGGGCTTATTTCTGGGCTCTCTATTTCATTGATCTGTATGTCTGTTTTTGTGCCAATACCATGCTGTTTTGATTACTGTAGCTTTGTAGTATTGTCTGAAGTCTGGGAGGGTTATGTCTCCAGCTTTGTTCTTTTTCCTCAGGATTGCTTTGGCAGTTCTGGGTCTTTTGTGGTTCCATATAAATTTTAGCGTTATTTGTTCTCGTTCTTTGAAAAATGTCATGGGTAATTTGATAGGGATAACATTAAATCTGTAAATTGCTTTGGGTAGTATGGCCATTTTAATAATGTTAATTCTTCTAATCCAAGAACATCATCCAGTAATTTTAAACATCTATTAATGGCCCTTGCCTGAATGAATTATTACATTGGTAATAATTTCATTATTCCCTCTCTCTCTATATATATATATATTAGCTGCCATTTTTTTGATAAAGAACTTTCCTTGTCCCCAACACATACTTCTATTTAAAAAATGTCCTCAGTAGATTTCATTTTTATTCTAATATATTATTTATTACTGTTATTATTTTTTTTTAAATCTCAAATTTGGCCAATGGGAAACCCCTCAAAGTGGCTCCTCTGCCTTTGGAGACGATGACCTTTCGTCCAAAGACATAGCCAGCCTGAGAAGACTCTAGAGGGAGGGAGCCAGGAAAATACATAACCGTTCCTTCCTCTGACTTCCTGCTGGAAGTCGAAGCTTGACTGAAGTGCCTTGATGTAGTTCATATAGGTCAGTTTTCCAAGTGCAGAGAGCAGTATGGAGAAAGGTAGAGAGTGAGTCCAAAGGGACAAACAAGATATCTGGCAAATGTATGCATATATAGAGTCATGGACCCCTTGAAATCACTATGTAAACCAGAGGTTTGAAACCTCTGTGTTATTTAATCCCTTTTGCTAGTAGATCTACTGAGTGCTAGCAGTGTATGTGGTTTATTTATGTCTTATATGAATGTTACTTTCTACTCTGAGATTTCTCTTAAAAAAAAATTCATCAGCTCTTATTCTCAATTTCAGTATTTCTCAACAGTGCTCCTCATTGCACTTTTAAATATAAGACCAAGTAGTCTTGATCCTCAGAGTCCTCTATAAATAGCTCCATCTCTCTTTTCATCTAGGAGATTAAGATCCAAAATAGTTTCAGACACTTCAGACACCGTTCTGTTGCTAATATCTCTAGGGAAGAAACAATGTCTGTTAACTTCTTTTTTCTGATCACTCATCTGTTTTATTATTTTATGAGACAGTTTCATCACAAACATTGTATTTGGGATCGAGCATTTACTGAGTAATAAAAAAAGGCTTTATGGCCCCAATTACTTCTGAATGGGAGTTAATTACAGGGCCTCTCAGTGAATCAGAACCATTGTATTGTTATAGCATCTTTGTATTTTTTTAGTATGTTTTTTAGCCAAATGCATAATCTATTGCATACTCCAAATTATTTAAATTTTGGTAGATTGCTATTAATTTCCCCTCTAAATTTCACCTTTTATCTGTGTTAACAATATCTTCTTGCTGAGTGCCACGTGTTTCTTCTTGTTTGATAATATATCCCCTCTCTAACATCAGGTAAGCTCATTTCTATTTTAGTTTTTAAATGTAATATTCATTTCACTACTTTTTAGGATTTGTTTTCATAGATCACATTTTCAAAGCTAAGCTTTCGGACTTAACCCCTACTTTTTTCCCTAGTTTTATAGTGGGAGCAAAGTAGTGTTTACACAACCTAATTAACTTTACAAATAGTGTTCTATTATTGTTATTCCTCTTCAGTCTTTTCTGAATTAATTGAACCTCAGTTATGAAGTGTTTTTAAATATCACTTCTTATTTATTAAATTCTAAATATCAGTATTTTTTAAAGTGCATCAGTTATTACTGTAAGCCAGATTCCTAAGATGGGATATTTCATATTACTTAAAAGATTTAATGAGAACACTTTTTAATATGTTACTGACAGTTTTTTTCTTTCTTCAGTGAGTATGACATTAACATGTCTCCTCATTAACCAAAAATTTTAGTGGTCTTCTGATAATTATTTTGAACCTTATAACCATTTTTATCATACTAAAGATGTTGAAATTATAGGAGATTTGGGTTCAATATTTATTCATTAATTCAGTCAGGCAAGCATTCTTTGGTAGGCCCTAAGGACCCAAAGATGAATACTGCACAGTCACTGCCCACAGACATATAAGCAAATATAGTATGTAATAAGGGAAAAGATATGAATAATACAGTGTGGTAAGTATTATAATCAGTGTATGCTTAAGGTGGGTGAGTGACACAAAGCATAAGTAACATTTCTTGGGGTGCTGCCAGAGAAGACTTGTTAGGGGAGAAGACATAATAAATGTTTAATAGATGAATAAACACTAATAAGTAATAAAACACTAATAAAGGACATAGTTCTATGTTGTGGGCTCTAAAATTCTATTATTGGGAATTCCCTGGCAGTCCAGTGGTTAGAACTCCGCACTTTCACTGCCGAGGGCCTGGGTTCAATCCCTGGTTGGGGAACTAAGAACCTGCAAGCCATGTGGTGCAGCCAAAAAAAAAAAAAAGTTCTATTATTTTATTTAAACATAAGTTAGGGAGAAACTTAGACACTTGAAAATGCAACTAATGTTATGAGGTTATACAGCACATGCTGATTGCCAAGTGAATGATATAGTAACTAGAATTTATTGATATATTCTGCTACACAGACTATTTATCTGATTACATGTAATCCTCACTAACTCTCTGAGATAGGTACTGATACTAAGGCCATTTTACAGGGAAAGGCACTTGAGGTTTGCAGAGGTAAAATAACCTCCTAAGATCACACAGCTAAAATATGGTGGAGCCAGGATACCTGCTCAAGACAAGATCAGCTTTAGAAACAGTGTTCTTAATCATTAAAAAATGAACATAAGGAACCATAGGAACCCAGAGGAGAAGGAAAAACTTGCCTGTTGAGAGCATTTGGAGAAGAGTTAAAAATTAGATACATGATGGGTATCATGATGGGTATATTCCAGGCATGGGTATTGGCATACATAAGTGTTGGTTGGGCAGTATACCCTAAGTAAACTGGACCAGTATGATGGAGTAGTTCATTCATGTAGGAGCATCAGGGAAGATCAGGTTGGAATCTGAGGATGGAATGGGAATCTGTCAAAGATCCTGAAAATGAGTAATCTGTACTTGATCTGATAGAGAGCCATTGAGGTTATGGGAGCAAGGGAGTAATATGGAAGTCACTATAACATAATGGTTAAGTTCTTGAGTATCATTTTCAGATTTTGTGATGTTTAGCATGCAAGTTTACTACTCTTAGGTTCCTTTGTCTTATCTATAAAATGATAATGGTAATACTATCTATCTCACAGAGATTAATTTGTAAAACCTGACATATCCAAGCATTGAGCAAATGTTACATATTATTATTGTTGATGTGTTTTAGTAAATTTAATCTGAGAACAGTGCATAGGAGTCTAGGCCTAAGCATTAGGCTGTTAGTTGAGAAATGCTTGAAACATAGTTTTAGCAGGTAAATGGAAAGGAAGGGACAAGTACTAGGACTGTTTTAAATGAGTAATATCAGTATGTTAAGGTATATAACTTTCTAAAAATTCATGTTTCTTTGTGCTGTTTCATAATATTCATGTGTTCATTGTTATATCAATAGTTAATAACTGAAAACTGAATGTAACTATAATTTACAAAGCCACTTTGACATGTTATTGAATTTGATTCTCAGAACCATTCTGTGAGATACTGTTATTTCCATTTTATTAAGGCCCAGAGAGGTTAAGTGATTCATTGAAGATCATGCAAATTAATAAAGGAAGCAGTTTAAAACTTGCGTTTTCATACACCTATTCTAGTGCTTTCCCCTTTATTCCTATATTATGTTATGACGAGAACTGATGTACTATAGCAGGCAACAGTATGAAAAACTATTATTAGTATTTGAAAGAGTTAATATCATTTCTTAGACATCTGCCTTAATACCAAGAAATAACCAAGGCATGAAAGGAGAGAGACAAGTTCAGAGTCTACTAGTTATCTAATTCATATATAAACCCAGTGATATTTGAATATAATCTCTGTTTAGAAGATCACGATATTAAGTGGCTATAATTTGCCATTTTAATAAACCTTCGGCAAAAATGAAAATAAACTCTTGATTTTCTGCACCAAACCATATTAGGCATTTAATACACTCTGGGTGATTGTAAAATATTTTACAACAGAGCTATTTCTTAAGTGTTTTTAAATAGTATTGATCATGAAACTTTTTGAAATTTACCATCAGGCCAATGGTGGCAGAGTCTCCATAGAACTATGCTTCGTGGTGTTCTGGGAAAAACCTTTCGGCTTGTTGGCTATACTATTCAGTATGGCTGTATAGCTCATTGTGCTTTTGAATACGTTGGTGGTGTTGTCATGGTAAGTTTTTACATTCAAGAAAATAATCATTTAAAATATGTTTTTTTTTAATTGAAGGAAGAGAGTGTTTGAATTGGCACTGATATAAAATATAAGAACTGTAACTTTAAATATGGTCCTGCATTGTTTCTTGCGGGGCACAAAGGCCCTATTAATCTAATAATACCAGTTTTTACCATTTATTGAATGCTACTTACTGTGTTCTAGGATGTGTTTGATGTTTTACATTTATTAACTCATTTAATCTTTTACACTCTATGAGATACTTACTAGAAATCTATTATACACATAAGGAAACTGAGGCTCAGAAAGCTTAAGTAACTTTCTTCAGGTCCCACAATTCCAAGTAGACTTGGAATTTCAGCACAGATTTCTCTGATTTTCAAAACCCCTACTTTTAACCACTGTGAAGAGTATCAATAACTGTCCTGAAAATAAATGATTATTCTGCCTTGTGTCAACATTAAAATGTTAAGGCTGTCCTCCTACCAATGCATTTTCTTAATATTGCATCATAAATCTATCAACCATGACAATACTAACCTTTTGTCATATAAATGAAAGAATAAATTGATTGATTGTTCAGTCAGTAAGTTTTGCTGTTGGTGTTGCTATTTTTATCAGGTTTACCCTAAGATAGTCACAGTCATATAATCTCAAGTTGAGCTGGAGTAATGCAAATAAATATATTTAACTGAAACTCCCCTCTTTGATTTTTTTAAATTTACATTGGTATTTCCAGTAGGCTACAGAGTTAGCAAAAAACTTGCATTGTGGTCTTTGTTTTTTCTGCCCAAGTAGGAAGTTTTGGGTAAAAAGTTTTATTTACATGTAAGTGGAGTGAATGGAGACTGTTGTGTTTAGATTTTTCAAGTTGCAATGATCATTTATTACAGTTTTGAGATATATATGAAGATAATTGTTTTACCTACTAATATGAAAATCTTTAAAGTACATCTCATTATGCCAATATTTTTAAGTAGAAAATATAAGTTGCAGCCCCATCAAATGAGTAAGCTGTTCTCTTGGAAGAAAAGGAAAGGCATCAACTCATTGAGAATAGTATGATACCACTTGGTAAATAACTGTCATGGGCACTGGATGATAGCTGACAGTAGCAAGAAAAAAAAATCATTAATTTATTCATTCAACAAGTATATATTGAGTATCAACCTTATGCCAAGCACTGTTCTTGACCTTGGTTACACAATTGGGAACATGAGAGACAAAGCCCCTGCCCTCATGATGCTTAAATTTTACGAGATGGCCAAAATTTGGAAACATAGATAATGTTATTTTATTTCTCTATTATAATATAATATTAACAAACCATTTTAAATATATTTTGCCTGTTTTTCCAGACTTGCTGGCTACTCTGTAGAGTTGAACTTATCTTGGAGCTTCCAGCTTATTATGAATCATCCTCCAAGCTTGAAGAACATTTGCTTGATTTTCTTTCTTTTAAGCCTGCTCAGATGATTTATATTTTAAAAGGTTTTCAACTTAAATTTTAAAATTGCCTTTCTTTCAGTGTTCTGGACCATCAATGGAGCCTACAATTCAAAATTCAGATGTTGTTTTTGCAGAAAATCTTAGTCGACATTTTTATGGTATCCAAAGGTAAATTCTGCCACAGGTATATTAAACTGATGGTGAAAACACACATACACATTGTGTCTTTTCTGCAGTTTCTTAACTTTAGCTTTAAAAACTCTTTTGTAAATAACCAAATTAATGACCAACTGGATGAAATTTTGGCTCAAATTTTTTCTCTCAGTTTGAGAAATTTTAATAGTTTCTTTAAACATGCAGTTCCTTGTATCACTGTGCAAAGTAGATAGCAGTCCCTTTTATAATGTGCATTCAAGAAGCCTTCTTTACTTTTTTTTGCGGTGGGGGTTGGGGGGTGGGTTTGTCCTAGAATGTTTTGAATAAAGAACCAGGGACTTAGGTTACATTACATTACATATCCAAATCAGTGATTTGATTTTTTAATTTTTAAAATAATCCTGTATTTCTGTTGATGACTGTCTTATTCTCTATAGTCTATGATGAGCAGTTGGTGATTTTTAGACTATAGCACTGTATATAGCTGGGAGCCAGGAATCTTATCTATTATAAGTCTCCTGATTAATTAGATTAAGTTAAAAAACTCCTTGGGAAATATTGTTTGCCACTACATCTTTTAAAATCCTAGTCTAAATGGTGTTTCCAGTCCTTGAGATACTGTTTATTCTACTTAACTCCCTGATTATTATTCCTTCTGAATGGATGTGAAGTATTAGTAATTTAGTGTATTTTCTAAAGGACACCCCTTTGATTCCCTAAAATTTGGGGTCCATTAGTTTTTCATAATTCTGAAAAAATAGATCTGTATCACATTTCATCTTCATAAAATACAAATTTTACTCACTTGAGCTGGTATTTAGCTTATAACGTAAGTAGGTTTAGGCATTCCTCTTTCATTATTGTCCTTTTTAATAGTCTACTTCACATTACTGAAAAATCACCAAGAATAGTGTAAAACTGTTCTTTGTGTTTACTCGTTCTTCCACTATCTTAGATTCTGTAAATAGAAACTCTCTCTTGCTCAAGCTGTATGGTCTAGCATGGTCTGTGGGTAATTCCTCAGATCTTTTATCCGTAACAACTTCAAGATAATACCTAATTGATAGATATGGGGTTATAAAATAAAACTTATATAACAGGTTATGTTCTAGCTTCCTTTTCTTTTTAACTTGTATCAAAATAACTTATTACAGACTTTGGATTAACTGGAGACCTAGCTTCGCTGCAACATGAAGACAAGCTTCTGTTTTCCATGCTAATCACATGATTTCACTCTCATAGTCCTTGAGCATCCTTAACAAGGAGCTGGACTCATTGGCTAAATAGTGTTTGAATGAACAGCTCAATATTGTCTTTTTCTTTTTTTGGATAGATACTCTTTGCATTCAGATGGTAATACAAATAACTATATTTAGTAAATTAATTAAGATTCTTTAGAGGTTTTATTTTGTATTCTGCTCCTTCAGGGGGCCCATTAGGTGGAAGGACAGTTCAAACTTTGGCATTTATAGGAGACATACCAAAGTAACTTTTACAGCCAGGGTAGTCCGTTGGTAACTCCTACTTTAAAAACATTACTGTCCTGAGTATTTTTTTCTTTTATCTGTAGCACAGAACTCTTGAGATTTCAGGGGAATCTCTGACCCCTGGCAAGAGATCCTCTTGCTAGCTGTTTCTAAAGATAGAGTAGCCATTCATTTAGGGAAAATGAAAGTATGCGTATCTGGTATCTAAAGGACATAGATTTTTCAGTCCAGTGGACCGAACACTCATACTTGAGACAACCATAGTCTCTTATTACTACTTATTCTTTCAACAAATAGTTAATGAGCACCTCACTTATAAGATGTGCTGTACCTGATAGAGAATGTTAGGCTTAGCAAGATACTAACCCTTGTTTTCAAAAGCTTACAATCTAGGAGGGGATAATAAGGATATTTATAAATGATACAGGAAAATTTCACTCTTAGTTCTATTAAGTTTCTTTTAAAATCCTATTTGAAAGAGTTGAGAGTCCAAGGCTATATATTTTGATTTAAGCTCTGTGCCTATAATATCTGGTTAGACCACCAGAAATACAGTATACAGTAATGATGCTTTCTATTAAAACACCTTGACTGAATTATGATTTTTACGTTGCCATTCAAGTGCAGAGTTTGTTTTGAGGATCATATTGATTATTTTGTCAAAACACTTAAGCCGAGGGCTTCCCTGGTGGTGCAGTGGTTGAGAGTCGGCCTGCTGATGCAGGGGACACGGGTTCGTGCCCCGGTCCGGGAAGATCCCACATGCCGCGGAGCGGCTGGGCCCGTGAGCCATGGCCGCTGAGCCTGCGCGTCCGGAACCTGTGCTCCGCAACGGGAGAGACCACAACAGTGAGAGGCCCACGTACCGCAAAAAACAAACAAAAAAAACAAGCTGAATAAAACTCCCATGGAAAACATTTCTTTCCCCAAAGCTAGCCAAAATCAACTTTGTTAGAATGTTACATAGGTTACAATATTTGCAAACTTATTCATCTGAACAGTTCCATTGACATGGTTCCAGTTGGTTGGGAAGAGATACTTTATAACATTTTCAAACAAGTGTAAGCCTTATATTGCACTCCAAATTATAGAATTTAGTGTTTTAATAGCATTAAACTCTTATCAAGAATAACCTCAAGAAATGACTGTTCTGAATACTGTTGCTGTATTTTCTGTAAAAGTTCTGATGAAGATGGTATCTTTACTTTCCTTACATAAGTATCCTTTTTGTATATTCCTCTTTAACTTAGTTGTTAAGGAAAATTTTGTCATACCTCCCAAACTAAACTTTATTTTATTAGGTAATGATTGCCATGTAATTAATCATAATTTATTTTTTGACCTGACTACCAAAAGTTTTGAACTCATTGTAATACTTATATATAGCAATAACTAGGTTTCTGATTTAACCATCATCTTCCTTTTATTTTTGTGACTTTTGATATTGTTTTGATATATGCATCTTTTATTACAAGCAACATCAAATTATTTCCTGAACCTGGTACAGATAATAAGTAAATATATTAAATCCTTTTGATTGTGAGCAACAGAATTCACTTATTGCTCATTTCATGCAGAAAGAGCATTGTATTCTCTTTGGTTGAGGCATCAGTCATATTTTTTTATCTCCTTCTTCCTTTCCAATTTTCAATATCTTCTTAGTTTTCTAATACATGTAGATTGTTATTTCTTCCATGAATCCTGTCTTCCATATGTAATCATATCCATATTGGTTCTATATGTTTGATTTGCCAGTTTATTTTTTGTAATATATGTTTGGACAGCTTTTAGCATTTTATTTGGCTGAGTCTTCTGATATTTTTTCTCAAATATATGTCTTTTTTGACTGTACTGTAAACTATCCAGGTTATATAATTTATATGCTGCAATTCCTCAGTTCTTTAAGCTCTAGGGAAACACAGATGATGTTTCTACCTTTTTATGTGCTCTAGAGCCAATCAGTGCTACTGCTGGGCAGTCAAATTTGCTTGGTTAATTTGGTGGTATTTACGCGGAATTGTTTTTTCATAGTTTTGGTTCTAAAATTTGGACACAGAAGTAACACTGAGTGGGTATGGTGCAAGAAGATGATTCTCATGGAATTATCAGAAATTTTAGAATCTTCTGATAGCTTTTCCATCACTCTCATTGTTAGATTCTGACCCATAAAGTTAGTCACAAAGGTTCTCAAAGCTGGTAAATGTATGGGAGGGTCAGTATGTCAGAGGATAAAAGGTGTGGCTTTGTTTAAGTTGCTTTATAAAAGTATTGTAGCAGTGCCATGCATGTGTTTATGCTAATAATAACACTGACATTTCTTTGACTTTTTCCCCTCAGAGGTGACATTGTGATTGCAAAAAGCCCAAGTGATCCAAAATCAAATATTTGTAAAAGAGTAATTGGTTTGGAAGGAGACAAAATTCTCAGCAATAGTCCATCAGTTTTCTTTAAAAGCCATAGTTATGTAAGTAACATTTCAATTATGTTATTCATTGGTATCATAGTTGATTAACATTAACTGAACACACTGACAAATGATAACTTTTATTCATATTTTGAATATAAGTTAGAATAATGCATTCATTAGAATTTAAGTATGTTTGTATCAAGAACAACATGGTCATTATAGTTTATATATTTTATTTCCTTTTAAAACCCTGTATAAACATCTCAGTATTAGTTGTTGCAGGCAAGATTCACCAATGAATGTCAAAATAATGGGCAGACGTTTGAGGAAAAATAGTGTATTTGCATAGTCTCAAAGTATCTTTCCTGGGCTTCCCTGGTGGCGCAGTGGTTGGGAGTCCGCCTGCCGATGCAGGGGACACGGGTTCGTGCCCTGGTCCGGGAAGATCCCACATGCTGCGGAGCGGCTGGGCCCGTGAGCCATGGCCGCTGAGCCTGCGCGCCCGGAGCCTGTGCTCCGCAACGGGAGAGGCCACAACAGTGAGAGGCTCGCGTACGGAAAAAAAAAAAAAAAGTATCTTTCCCAAGAAATTTTTACAAAGGGAAAAACAGTAGCTTCGTAGAGGAGAAACCTGGCAGACACCACCTTAACTGAGTGATCAAGGTTAACTTTACCTGTAACAAGACGTCAACATAATGTGACCGCTGAATTCAAGGACTGAGAAGGGCACATCACCTTTGTGGTACTCTTGTAAAAAGAAGGTATAGCCTCATGAGAAAACATCAGACAAACCCTAACTGAGGGTCATTCTGTCACATAATTGACCAATACTCTTCAAAAATGTCAAGGTCTTTAAAAAAAGGAAAGTCAGGAATTGTCATAGACTGGAGGAGACAAAGGAGACATGACAAGTAAATGCAATCTGGAATTCTGGCTTAGATTGTTTCTCCACTGACTTGTTAGTGGAAAATCTGGTAAAACCAAACACAGTCTTGTAGTTTAGTTTTTTAAAATCCTATTTAAATGTTTAGGATAGATATTTTGGTGTAGTCAACTTGCCAACTCAGGAAGAAGAGCAAGAGCAGTAGAACGGAAGAGTGAAGAGCAAATGTAACGTGTGAGCCCCTTTCACCAGTCACATGGCTGCTGAGACAGCTTGTGGCAGGGGAGGGCAGCCTTCTGTTTACTCAGCATATACTCTTCTCACTTTAATTATAATTTAATTTTCTATTTTTGTTTAAATTTTCTGTGTCACTGTCAGATTATTAATAGAGCTGTTACATCTGTTAAGTAACTTTATCTTCATCCCCAGTGTAAACATATAATTAAGAGTTAAATTGTCTTCATCGTTGTAAATTTATTTTGACCTACAATAGCCTCTGATTGCCCTGTAAGTTTGATCAGTAGACTATTAAATAATCTGTTATTTATTTACCGTTCTTAATAGACTATGGTTCAGCTGTGCAAATGTTTATTACACTTTTGATGTTTATTACTACAGTGCTAAACATCCTAGGAATCCTTAGCTGATGGTGATAATGTTAAAGTTGAGAATGTGGTGTCAGGTAACCTATTTTTCTGTGGCCTTCATCATGGATACTTATCCTTTTATTTTTCAAAAATGTCACTTATTTACGTAATGGTTTCACCTTCACATGACTATTTTCTTTTTTTTTTTTTTTTTTTTTTTTTTTTGCGGTACGCAGACCTCTCACTGTTGTGGCCTCTCCCGTTGCGGAGCACAGGCTCCGGACGCGCAGGCTCAGCGGCCATGGCTCACGGGCCCAGCCGCTCCGCGTTATGTGGGATCTTCCCGGACCGGGGCACGAACCCGCGTCCCCTGCATCGGCAGGCGGATTCTCAACCACTGCGCCACCAGGGAAGCCCTCACATGACTATTTTCATTTCTTGAGGCATTCTAGTCACTTCTAAGTTGCTTTAGCAACAAGCATATACTTCAGACCAGAAATAGTTTTATCAACAGAAAGAATAACAAAATATATAAATGATAGCATCTACTATCTGTGTACAGGGTGTACACTGCTGTTGTTTTCTTTTAAAATTATTAGAGGAGGAATATTAGGATGAAAAGATTTAGATAAAATCTCTGCTAAGTAATCAGAGAAAATAACCAGAGGACTATAAGACGGACTTTTTTTTTTTTTTTTTTTTTTTTTTTGCGGTACGCAGGCCTCTCACCGCCGTGGCCTCTCCCGTTGCGGAGCACAGGCTCCGGACGCGCAGGCTCAGCGGCCACGGCTCACGGGCCCAGCCACTCCGCGGCATGTGGGATCCTCCCGGACCAGGGCACGAACCCGTGTCCCCTGCATCGGCAGGCGGACTCTCAACCACTGCGCCACCAGGGAAGCCCTAAGACGTACATTTTTTGAATATTCTATTTAAAGAAGACATTCATCGAATTTTTATGTTTGTTGAGAGGATAAATTAGGGGACACTGCCATTTTGTTCCAGGTGTATTCCATTCACTTTGGTTTGCATGTTTATAAGTGTACAAACAATTGTAATAATATTGGCCAGCACTTAACTGTGTACTTACTCTGTACATGACACTGTTGAAACTCTTTCCAAGGGTTAATTTATTTAATCATCAAAACAGTAACCCAGTGAAGGTGGTAGTAGCATTTGACAGATGGGAAAGCTGAACAACAGGGAGGTTAAATAAATTGTCCAATTTCAAACAGTAAGAGAAACAGTTGGAATTCAAACACAGGTAGCCTGGCTCTGTCCAGAATCTATATTCTTTACCATGCCACTACTTTTCATCCCAAAATATCCTCTACTTACTATTATTATTTCTACTCCCATCTCATAAATTGTACTTCCCTTAAAATGTATTTGTCTTTATTATTTTTAAAAAGAAAGGCAACTGTTTCTAATCAGGGCCAGTATTAGTTCTGAAAGACAAGCCAGTGATTTTTGAAGGCTTCCTGGCTCCACCAGTTTTACTAGGCTGCGTCTTTTAAGCCATAAGAATTGTGTAGCTATTACAGAACCACTTTAGCAAATGTGTTCCATTAATCAAGGTGACTTATAACAAAAATTCATCCAAGTTTGGAGCACTGAAGAGATATCCAAACTGTTTGCATTCTGCCCCTCCAGAGTGTTCCCTTTTCCAGCTATCTCAGAAGCACACTGGTGCTGCATGCTATGAAAGGGGTTTCTTCCCCTTATCTGTGCATCCTTCCAGAAAAATCATTGTTGTTTATAGGTTATGAAGACATTACTATTCAGATCTTGATTGAGATGCATAATAAGGATGATATATATTAAACGTGTTTTGAATTTCAGGCAAAAAACATTTATTCTCCTAAGTAGGTGCTTCAGAAAGCAAAACACCAAAATTGTCATTTGGAACCTAGAATATAGAGTTTAGCATATGAAAGAAATAGCATTGTTTGTAAGTTGGCAAATAAGAATATAAACAGATCATTGGTTAAGTGATGTGAAACCATTTTATTCATTCCAGAGTTCTAAAAGTTCATGTGGCAAGCAGCACTTACGAAAGGTGATTTATTTTTTGCATTAAGCATTTGGAAATGAAGCAGTCTCTATCAAGGTCCTATTGCAGTGGGTTTTGCTTATTTTCATGGTATTGAGGCCAGTAATTTTTTCCCTTGGGTTATGGGCTGAGCATTGGCTACTAGGAAATGAGCTTAATTTGTGACTCTCAAAAGAAACAAATTGTACTCAGCTCAAACATCTTGAATAACTTGCCTTTCTGTACTATAGGAATTCCTCAGTTTGCTGCTAGAAGCCACTAATTTGCCAAAAATAATTTAGTTGGAAGAAGCATTTAGCAGGTAGGAAGTACATTAAATGAATAGGCATTCTCCTGTTGATCTGCACAGCAGGCGATTTAACGTAGTCTCCATTCCCCTAGGGAATATAGGGCCAGGACTCAGGAAATACAGTAAAATTTTCTTATAAAGCTAATCAAGAAACTATAACACTTTATAATCTTTCTCAGGATAACATTGTGTGATAGTTCAGGGCTGTGATTTTAATCCATAATGTAACTGTGGTTATAGTTAGTCATTTTGGAATACAGTAAGTTCCTATCAGCAAACAAACATGCTATAAAATCTCCCATCTAAACAAACAAACTCCTTTGGCACCACATCCTCCTATAGGAAAGAGTCGTGCATACTTACTGACTCGACTCTGAACTTTATATTCTCTTTTGAACTCATTCCACTTAGACTTTGGTCCCCAGCACTTTATTGAAAAGGTTCTTGTTAAGAGTCACTGATGACTTCTCTGTTGTTGATCCAGTGGTCAGCTTTCGGTCCTCGTTTTACTTGACCTATTCTTAGTATTTGAAGTAGTTGTTCTTAAAGCCTGGTTTCACTTAGTTTTGGGGATACCACTCTCTTTAGGTTTTCTTCCTCTCTTTCTGCTGCTTCTGAGTGTCCTTTGTTGGTTCCTCCAAATACTGGAGTAACTCAGGATTTGTATTTTAAACTTCTTTTGTTTATATACGTGCACTTAAGGTGACCTCTTCCTGTCTCATGGTTTTAAATACTATCTAACTCAAGACCTAAATTTATATCAACCACAGCTTCTTTCCTGAACTCCAGAATCATATATCTGATAGTCTGTTTAATATCTCCACCTTAGTATATAATGTTCATCTTGAACTTAATATGTCCAAAACTAAACTGATTTTCCTTCCAAAACTGGCTTGTCCCACATGTATTTCCCAATCATGGTAAAGGCGCCTCCATTCTTTTGCTCACTCAGGTCATAAACCTTGCAGTCATCCTTGCCTCTCTTCCTCTTTCACCCTCCCATCCAATCCACTAGCAAATCATGTTTACAAGATTATATCTTGTAAATATAATCAGAATTAGACGACATCTTGCCCCCATCACTGCTACCATCCTGGTGCAAGTCAAATTCATCTCACTCTTGTTTTCTTGCAGTAACTTCTGAACTTCTCTCTGAGCTTATACCTTTCCCATCTTGTTGCCTCCTTACCCCTCTACTGACTACTCTTCACACAGTAACTGAAATGAACCTTTTTAATAATGATGCTTTTTCATAAAAATAATGTTACTCTTCTACCCAAAGAGCTCAGTGGCCTCCCATCTCATAATTAAAGCCATGGTCCTTTTGATGGCCTACTAGACCCTACACTCTTCCTGCTGCCTGTTCTTGTAATTAAAGTTTCATTGGAACATGGCCACACTCATTTATTTACATATTGTCTGTGACTGCTTTCAGTAAAACAGCAGAGTTGAGTCATTGTAACAGAGACTCTATGGTCTGCAAAGCTTAGCTATTTACTATCTGGCCTTTTACAGAAAAAGTTTGCTGACCCTTGCTCTACAATGTAAGGTTCTTAATGGCAGAGATTTGTTTTGATCTCAGCTGATTCCTCAACACCTAAACTTTTATTTGGCATCTAGTAGATACTTTAAAAATACTTGAAGGGTGGACAAATGGATATATGACTAGAGTCTGACAGTGTTTTATTTTAGTTTCTATTCTACTCAGTTTCTTCTAGTTTCTACTGCAAACTCGCTCTGGAGTAAAGTGCACGATGTTCTATTTTTCAGTAATATAGATGTTCCTGTAGCTCACCACACTGTATGCTAATGCTGAACTGGCCAATCTGTGTTTATTCTAGTCTTCATAGAAGACTTGAAAGCTCTTTCTTCCATGGTAGGGCTACTTGACCATTTTCCATAACTGCAGGTAAATGTTATAGAAAATATTGGAATGCCCCTGTTACTTTGTACCAGCATAGCATTGTGCTGATTAAACGTTTCTTTCCCCAAGTGACTTCTATTTGGACTGAATGATAGTTTTCAGCCCTTTTATTAAAGCAGATTAAACATTTACCTGGCTTTGAATAATTAGTTTGGAGTACTCTGAACTTGGTCTCATCTAAATCTTCTGAAGGACTGGTGGAATTGAGGTACCCTGGACTTACCTTGTTCTCATTTTAAGGGAAGATTTGGTTCCCTAGAAATGGTGTGGTGGTTTTGTTACTATGAAGGCTAAGTCGCCCTTGCAACATGCAGTACCTACTAATTAGTTTGTGTGGTAATGAGAGTTTTCTACATTTCAGTAGAAATGATGTGCCTTTGGACATATGTAACAACTCTACAGGTATTTTGTTCTTTTGATTCTTTTATTGGTTGGCAGATTAAGGATGGATAAGTTGTTATCTGAAGCTGGTAAACTGTTCCTTTAAGTGTAAACTTCTGCTTTCCAGTGGTTATTATAAAACAAAGGATCTTTTTTTCTAAATCTTTCAAATAATTAAAACTGTTTATTGAATTTTAGTTTCTCAGCCATAGCAGCCACCTTGTTGAAGATGAGCATGTTAACAGAAATATTATGGAGATTTCAGTATTTTCCTGTAGTTAAAGCGTAGCATCTTTTGCTATTGTTAAAGGAAATGTATCTGTGCTTATTAGAAAAATTATGTTTTTGCTTTTATATTTGACCTATCAAAATATCCAGTTATATAAAGCTTTTCGGTTCTTGATACCACAGATTCCAGAATCATACACAAAAGGTGAAATGTTCATCAAATGCTAGTCTGTTACCACAGTAGAGTGATGGTAGGTGTGTAAGAAATGTAGTATTTCTTACATTTTTCTTTTTGAATTGTAGAGTATGTTAATAACAACATCATTATTGTTATTGGCAGAAATGTAAGAAATAGAGACATTTTCACATTTCAGAAAGAACTGATTAAATGTTCTCAGGATGCCCTGGTGGTATAGTGTTCTTAAAAGGAGAACTTGGAAATGGGATAATATGCTAGTAATAAATCTGTTTTACTGTGTATTGAAAAATATTTAAACAAAACTGATTGGCCAACTGAAAAACAATCTCACCAATTGGGAAACATTAGAAAATGGTCACTTTATAAACACTGATAGCCCCCAACGTGTACTGTGTATTTACGTTATAGTTCAAATCCTTGAATATCCTAATGCTGTTTTTCTGTTTGTTTAAATGTCATTTACTTTAGCTAAAAGTCACAACCATATGGTCTTCTATTACCACTTGTATTATAAACAGAAAAAGTACTTCTCTGTAGGGAAAGGAATCATCAGATTGAAAGGGTTTGTTTATTATAAGCTGCTGATACACTAAATCCTTATGTCATTTAAATAGAAGAACTACCTAATAATGTCACTTATTACAACTAGGATATCTAAACAAGGGACTTGCTTTTTGCAGACTATAGTGATAAAAACCTGTGCTTCACATCCATTTCTCAGCAACGGCTCCCAGGGTGATCAGTCACGGCACACTGCTAATGCCTTGATTGCAGCTCATGCACAGGAAATATGTTTACTCTTTTGCTAAAGTGAAGTTGACTGCGGAGATGACGTGACTTTTTCATCCTATAGCTAACAATTCTGAAGATAAATTTGACTTAGTGTTTACAATTCTGAGCTGTTTTTCTTCTGATGTTAACACTAAAGAATCATCTTTGAGGCTCCCACTACTTAAGCATTTTCTGATGTGTTCCCTGAACATTTTCAGAATAATTTGGTCTTAGTTTAACAAAAATATGTAGTTTATAAAATATTATTTTGTAGAAATGTATTTTATCTTAATATATGTTTGAGTATGTATATGTATTTATGAAATCAACATTTCTACTGAAAGGGTAGTAACTCTTCCTGAAACTAACATGTTTTGCTCACCTGAAAATATTTTAACCACTCAAAGTTGGAAAGTCAGTGCCATGGGTGGGATTCTGGGGAGGCATTTATGCAATTCAGTAAAATGCCATATTACGTATAGTTTTATCTGCAAGTTATATGAGACCTCTATACTTTTAGGTTGCTTAAAAGTAGGTGGTGCAGTAGTTAAGAATCCACCTGCCAGTGCAGGGGACGTGGGTTCGAGGCCTGGTCTGGGAAGATCCCACATGCTGCGGAGCAACTAAGCCTGTGCGCCACAACTGCTGAGCCTGTGTTCTAGAGCCCACGAGCCACAGCTACTGAGCCCACATGCCGCAACTATTGAAGCCTGCGCACCTAGAGCCCATGCTCCACAGCAAGAGAAGCCACAATGAAGAGTAGACCCTGCTCGCTGCAACTAGAGAAAGCCCGCACGCAGCAACAAATATGCAACGCAGCCAACATAAATAAATAAATTTATAAAAAAAGTAATTGGGAAAAATTACTAAGACTGAAATTGTAATGCTGCTGTTCAGTGTAAGCATCTGAGGCAGACTCCCACTCTGATGGTCGGTCGTAAAGAGAATGTGTTCCAAGTGTCCTGTGGCTTCCTAACCTGATACAGTGGTCTGCTGGACTAAGTGGAATATGTTCAAATGTCTTCTGAAATAAGCAACTAAATGAAGTTCTTCTATTACCACTTTGGGCAATCAAAATTCTACAGATTTCTGTGACCCACTTAATCTTAGTCTATAAAAGCATTCTCATTCTAGTAAACTATTTTCTACCTTAAATAAGAAAGGAAAAGAGAAATTACAGATTTAAAAGCAAGTATGCATATTATAAAACAGTTGAAGATAGTAAAATAGCTGAAAAATATTGACATTACAAGCCATTATACTGCTAACCTAGATATGCGAGAGTGCTTCCTCCTGGGTTGGAATTTTCATAACTATTTTAAGAAAATTTAGGAATCGTTTAGTTTGGCATAGCTAGTGCTTGCCTGTCTACTACACAGACATACAGAGCCAACAGGGAAGGGAGATAAAGCACCTAAAACTATAGGGTGAGTAATTTAAAATTCTAAGATGCAACTTAAGATTCTGATCTACTCCCTGTGCATTGTGTGTATGAATCTCTAAATCAGGAAGGATTAGAAAAACCTCCTGTCATCTGAAGAGACTTGAAATTTGACCTGACTTCCCTATGTAAAGAAAGTCAGAGTAGGTCTGGGGACATAGACTGATATGCACTTCTGACCGTAACTGCAAATGCACCTAACCCCAAACCAATCCCAGCATCAGGCATCTTCCTGAATGAGACTGTGTCCCAGGAGCAGTGGAAACCGCTGGACTTGGGGGGAGGGAGAGAAAACTTAAAAAGCCTTCAGGAGGTTATAGGGTGGGCAAATTTGCCAGACAATAACTTCACAACTTTCCTATTATTTATTCATGCATTCATTAATCCCATTAATTCCAGATATTACTGAATACTTACCT
Organism: Orcinus orca; assembly: GCF_937001465.1. NCBI lineage: Eukaryota > Metazoa > Chordata > Mammalia > Artiodactyla > Delphinidae > Orcinus > Orcinus orca. Next base: position 26,729,594 of record NC_064566.1, read on the forward strand.
GAGGGCCACCACCATGTTAAAGTAGATCAAGTCCCTGCCTGCAGGCTGTCCAATAGAACTTTCTGCAAAAATGGAATAGTCTGCCCTGTCCAGTATGGTAGCCACTAGGTTCATGTGGCTATTGCGCACAGGAAGCGTGGCTAGTGTGTCTGAGGAACTGAATTTTTAGTTTTATATAATTTGTAAGATTGAATAGTCATATATGTTACTAGTGGCGACCATGTTGGATAGTACAGCTTCAGGAGTTTGTAGTCCAGTTGGGGGACTGGACAAGGAATTACAAAATGCTGTAATAGAGGATACTTATCTAGACTGGGGTGAATAGGATTACTACAGAATGGGGAGGTAAAACCTGAGTTGAAGTTCTCAAGGCTAAGTGGGAGCTAGCCAATGCAGCATATTCAGAAGATCTAAAAGTGAGGGTGCTTTGGGTAGCTGCCAAAAGTAAGTTCCTATGTCTGGGACATATAGTGGGGAGGGGTGGGTAGTGAACAGAGAGAAAAATGAAAAGGTGATTAGGGCTCAGTTCCTTGTAAGTCTCAAGCAGGGGAGTAACTCTGTGTGTGTGTGTGTGTGTGTGTGTGTGTCCACATCACGCGTTGTGGGATCTTAGTTCCCTGACCAGGGATCAAACCTGTGCCCCCTGCAGTGGAAATGTGGAGTCCTAACCACTGGACCCCCAGGGAATTCCTGGGAGTAAGATTATCATACTTAGCTTTTAAAAGATCACCCTGATATTTAGTATAGAATAGTAGAGGATGGTTGGAGTAGGAGAGGCCAGAGGCAGGGAGACCAGTTAATAAATAGGCTGTAAGACATAATTGAGATAATAACATGAAGAATGGAAAGCAGTACAAAGTTTGGAGAAAGATTAAGGGGATATCTAGACAGGATTGGATGTTGGAAGAAATGGAATTGAAAGGCTTAAAATTGACCCAAGTTTCTGGCTCTAGCAATAGGGGTAGGTGGTGCATTAAAATAAGGGGTCTGGACTTCCCTGATGGAGCAGTGGTTAAGAGCCCGCCTGCTAGTGCAGGGGACACAGGTTCGACCCCTGGTCCGGGAAGATCCCACGTGCTGCAGAACAACTGAGCCCGTGTGCCACAACTACTGAGCCTGAGCTCTAGAGCCTGCGAGCCACAACTACTGAGCCCACGTGCCACAACTACTGAAGCCCACGCGCTCTAGGGCCCGTGTGCCACAACTACTGAGCCTGTGTGCTGCAACTACGGAAGCCCGCATGCTTAAAGCCCATGCTTCGCAACAAGAGAAGTCACCACAATGAGAGAAGCCTGCGCACCGCAACAAAGAGTAGCCCCCACTCGCCACAACTAGAGAAAGCCCACGCACAGCAACGAAGACCCAACGCAGCCAAAAATAAATAAAATTTTTAAAAAATATATAAAGGGTTCTGAGGGAGATGTTAATTTGGGAAATGGATAGAAGATATACTCAGTTTTGGAGTAGTCTAGAAGCCTGTATAAGTCTATGATAGATTGTACTTTAAATGAATACAATGGCAATGAAATTATAGGAAGTGGAAAGAAAACACATTCTTTCCCAGAATGATGTTTGGGTGCTATACTATTCCCTCCTTGATGTCCACAGTATATTTTCATGATCTCTTAGTCAAAACAGTGTTTTGATGCTCTCAGCCCCCTGAGATCAACCTCACTTTTTAAAGGTCTTCAGCTATTCTCTTCGTATCTTACATCATCACAAAAAATGTCATCTGTCATCTACCTGCCTAATCTGCAACTTTGTATTCACAAAGCTAGACATCATTCTAAATAATTTACAGGGTATGGGACATTAGAGTTCTGGTTTTGATAAATAAAATGCAAGTAGGAGAAGTGTCTATCAAAGAAAATCATGCAATACAATGCTTTTTTTTTTTAAGATACTAGTAATATCAGATACAAAAAGAGCCACATATTTTATTTTAATCCTTCATTTTTTGGAGTATGGACTCTTTTCTACTACTGATCTTTTATTTCTAGTACCATTTCAGGTATAAATCCGTTTTTTAGCCAATCTCTATATGATGCAGTTATGCACTGGTCTATAAGAAACTGAAAAGCGCTACAGAGATTCATCTATAGGAATAAATCCAAATAGGGATGAGTTTTGACTGGGAAGAATTATTTGAAGTCTCAGGAATCAAAAATTTGGTGGAAACCTATTAGCACATATTCTGTATAGTAGGCATCTGATTTACTATTTTAGACTTTTTCTGAGAACATGAGAAAACTCATTATTTACATATTTACCGCCATTTTCTACTACTCTTTCAGATACCTGTGTTTCATTAAGTTAGGCTCATCTTTTGGAATATGAGAACCAGAGTGTACATCAGGCTATATTAAAATGAGAGTACAGACAGTCTTGAAATGAGAATATAAGGAACTGCTCTTAAATACTAATCCAAAAACAGCAGGTAACCTTGTTACAAATAGAACAAAAAAGAAGTCAGAGACCAAATAATCCATTGTCCTAGGAAAAAAAAATCTGTAGGATTGAGATGTTAGTATTAGATCGCTGGGATGGAAAGGCCTATTTACTAGCTTCAATCCCAACACTTTTTCCCCTTCCTCTGCCTTCTGACAAGTTGGTAGACGGTCCTGAAGAAGTAAATACTCCATAAGGAAGTGCTTAGGCATTTGATATTTAATAAACATTGCTTGAAAAAGATGCCTGTTAAAAGAATAAAAATGTTAGTCTTTGCTACATTTGGATGATTTGGTCTTAAAAACTGAATTTCATTAAATCACTTGGCATAATTAATATGGCATCTATTCACAATTAATGTACATTTTTAATTATACTGGATTTAATTCAAAGTCTTGGCTAGTACCAGAACTATATAATCGAATACAATGTAAAAGAAAAAGACCAAAAACATAACTGAAGTGAAATTGCAAAGCACAGTTCACTTTGCAGAGAACTGGATAGACTGCATAAGAAACCAGGAACAAAGAAAGCCCGGCAGGCATCATTCATCCAGCAGCTGGAGCAACTGTTAATAACAATAGTGAGTGCTTACTGGGTGCCAGGAGCCTTATGTGTTATTTGGTTTTCAGAATGTTTCTGTAAGGCATTCATTAGTCCCAGTTTTTTAGATGAGGTTTAAATAACCTCTCCAAGGTGTTTAACTAGTAAGTGACAGAGCTACAATTTGAACTCAGAACTATGACTCTGTGGACTGTAACTTTAACCACCATACTAACAACCCATCAGAAATTCCTGTTCAGGCTGGATGGAGGTATTGAGTACTTAAGGAGAAGATGAAGGAGCTTAGCTTGCTTGCAATAGCTATGAGAATGAGCAAGTCAAGTCTTAGCCTAAGCTCTAAACCCACGCAGCAGGGAGATGCTCAGTAATAAAAGAGAACCTTTAGTTAAAAGCATCCCTCATCACACACACCCTCACCACAACGCTGTAGGTGTAGCTTACTAGAACTCTGGTGTAAATTCCTCTTTAATGATAATTGGCTATGAACCTAAAGTGGCACCATTTTTAAGTAGGGAAAGGCAATAACAGTCCCCGGGAATGATGTGGGATAGGTTAGTAATAAGTCAGAATTTAAATGGGAAGAAAAGAAGCAGGACTGCATAGAGATAGTATTTACTGAAATAATAACTGTGTTAACTGTTCCTTGCCTGGTCGTTATAAATGTTAATCCCTTTGTCATGCATCTAGCCTTTGGGAGCATCTCCCTTATGACTCCAGATATTCTACTCAGGGAGACAAATGTAGGCAAAAAGTTCTGGCAAGAAGAATGTCAGTAAAAATAGAGTATTAGTGAGACTGTTGCTTGAGTTTTGCTTTCAAAGTTACCCATAACTGACGCTTGAGACAGCCCCATTTTACAAAATTAAAGATTAATAATGTTTTCTCAGCTTTGTGTTCTTAAAAACCTTTCTACATGATTTTCTCTCGGGATTTAATGCTTCACTTTTTGACATATACATCTTTATCTATAGTTTTGTTGGTGTATATAGGAAGATAAACTCCAACAATTATTTACTGCCATTGCAGGAGTCATACAAAATACTGGGCATTATGAAGTTCTTTTAGGACTATATAATTAATAAATGATCTCATTTTGCAAGTATTCTCTCCAGTAGTTTGTGTGCATAGCATCTTACCATGACTATGTTTTGGTTATATAAGCCATGATTAAGCAGAATATGCATTAACCACATAATGGTATACTAATTTGACTCGACTCTGCTTACCTGAAAGATAGTAACATAAATAACAATTATTTGGGTATTGTTAAACTAAAATGACATGTCATGAATGTACATTCATCATATGGACTTTTTTCCTGGGCAGGGAAATTATGCATTTTATATTTTACATTCATCATTCTGTGAGACACAAGACAAAATCTTTAAAATACATGTGGAAAATGAAATACTTTACAGTGTTGTTGATATACCACTTCCATTTGCTTTTGCCAAAAAAAAAAAAAAAAAACCCACAAAAAACAAAACAAAAAAGCCCAAGTCTTTATCTGATTGCTTTCCTAAGGTGTGTATGCCTCTCCTTTTCCTATATATTTCAGGAAAAGGAAAAAATAGTCATGTCAGAAAAGGATTCCAAAAACTTTGCCCTCTCCTATTACCTTTATGATTTTTGTTTGTTTCTTTAATAATTATTATTTCCTTTACATTCAGTCATTTTAGAAGAACCATTAAGGAGGCATGAGCAATAATAGGGCCAGTGCATACCCTGCCTTTGCTGATTATACATTTTAAAATATCTGGCAAACAAATAGTTAAAAATCAGTCTGTTATTAGGATTTTCTGTTTTTTGAAACTTTTGAAAGGTCAAACATACAAATATCTTACTCTTCAGTCAGAACTTTTTCTTAATTAGATAATCTTTGCTTAATCAAATAAGTGAGTTTGATTAGTTTAGTAAATGTGTTATTTGATATTGTGGACTCTTTCATCAGATTTCACTTAAATCAAGAAAGGTAACACCTGTGGGTTGGTTCCCAAAAGCTGCTTTTGTTAAATGGACACCCGCAGGCCATGAGGCAATTACGTTTGTTGCTTGTACTATAAAGGAGGCACTTAACTAGGCTTCAGCAAGTATGGCTGAGAACTAGAGGCTTGATTCTTTTGTCCTGCCCTGAGATTAGGTTTTATCATAGCTCAGGAAGTAAACCTCTGACGTAGAAAGGAAAAACCAAGAATGATTTAAGGGTTCTTTTAATGCTTTAAAAGTTATTCCTAAAGCTAGTTATATCTGAGACCCTGGGAAAATTCAGATTTGAGCAAAAGTAAACATTTCTAGGTGGCATTCATTGTAAACATATATTCATACATTCTTATTCAGTCTCATGCATTCATTCAAGTTGGCATGGCGTATTTCCAAAAATACAAAGATGAAAAGTAATTAACTCTTTTTAAAAGTTTTGGTTATGAGAAGTAATGAACAAAGACAAGGAATTAGGACTTCCATTTTGGGGCATTTTTATTATAATTTTTTAAAGTGTTTATTTGAGTTCTTTTCTACTTTAATTGGAAAGTTATAACAGCTTTTTAAAAATACATTTTAAAAATATATTTTAATCTATTTTATTATAATATTGCTATAGAATTGTTTTATCTGGTTTGAATTTTGAATTTAGTGATAACCAGTAAGTTGATCCAACAGACAATAACTGTGTTTTGAGTTAGAAAGGAAATTTTTGTTTTGTTCCTTGCTTTACTCCACTCCACTCACCTGACCAGAAAGGTCAGGTTTTAAGTTTTGGACCCATACCAAAAATGTGTTGTACTTTATATTTATTTAAATAAATGAGTTCTTAGCTAGACTAATATTTTAGTTATCCCGAGGTCTGGTGACAGTGCTGTAATTGCAGTCATTTACTTGTACTGTACAAAGCAGCAGAGCCTGCTATACGGATTGGAAGTTAGGTCACTCTCTTACCACATTACCACAGACAAAAAAAAAAAATTTTTTAATTCAATAAAGCTCTTCCTAACCTGCATTGTGATGGACAATGTTCCATTTTTAAAAAGTACAAGTACTATTGAAAGGGCTAGTCATATTAAGACACACATGTATGTGTATGTGCATATATATATATTTTTAAATTATTTAATACATACTGGTCACAAAAATGTAAATTTTGAAATACATAAAACAAAATTTTGTGTTTTTTTAAAAAAGTAATTATACTTAAGTAAGCCCTGTAACTTATTTTTTTCACTGACTGTATTCATGTCAGTCTATTAGCTGTCTACTATTCTGTAAATAAACTCTGTTTAACATCTGCCTACTGACGAATATTTATACTGTCACCAATTTTGAGATACAAGCAATACCATACTGAACTTATCTGCTTATACATAATTGCATGCTGAGTTTGGCGAATCTTTTCTAGAGATTCTGATAGGGAAAGGGTAAAATGAGGACACACAGGGCATGCCACTGAAGGGGATGCAAGGCAGAGATGCCAAAGGCACACTTTACTTACATCAAGAACTTTAGTTCTCACCAAAAGGATTTTCTTCATACTGTTATGAGGTATGCTAAAAAATAAGACTTTAAATATTAGATACTTTGAACATCTGGCAATTATGGAGTAACTGCGGCTGAACTTGCCCTCCTGCCATAAAGAACTAGAAAACTGGACAAACTATGTGAAACAGTTTTCAGACAATGCGCAGCAGGCAGTACAAGACGGATTCCTGAGAGCAGGGAAACAAACAAGGCAAGCCTTATACTTTCCCTAACTTCTGCCTTAAAGCAGTTTTCAGAAGGTGCGAGGAGGAAAATTCAAACAAAGGACAGTGGTCTTGCTGAGTTGAAGAGACAGAGATTAGGGTATAGGGAAGTTTAAGTGGTTGGAATTTATGCATCAAACCACTGGGCAGAAAAGAGCTACAGAATGATCTCCAGCAATCTATGTAGAGTATTCTCTTGGTTTTGGGGCTGAACACTAAACTGTGCCTGCTTATGGTGAAAGTTAGAGACTGAGCACCAAACAGCTATTGGCAGCAGCCAAGCAATTCCCAGAGCTCACACAGGGCTGAGTCATTTGAGTTCTGACCAGCCACAGTGGACAGATCTCATTAAATATCTAGAGCATTCCGTAGAGACCCTGGAATATCATGCCTTAGGAGTGGGCTAGACTAACCCTTACAGTGTGAGAGAGACCTAACGCTTAAAAACAAGGCTTGACAGGAATAAGCTGTTCCACAGCTAACTTAACCACCTTCCAAAAACCAAACAGACCTCTTCAACATTCAGTGCTCTCTAAAAAGAGAACAAAATCCACTCAACAAATGAATGTTCAGCTCAATAACAAATTATTAGATATGTGAAGAAGTAGGAAAATGTAACCCACAACTAGAAGAAAAACAGATCCAGAAATGAGACATAATGGAATTAACAGTCATGTGCTCTAAAACACCAATTATAAATATTTTCAGGGATCTAGAGGATGAACATAATGAGGGAGAAATGGTAAATATAAAAAAGAACCAAGTGAAATTTCTAGAGCCTAAAAATATATCGTCTTTACAGCAGATTAAAAATTGCAAAAGAAAAGATCCCAGACTGGGAAGAAGTATTTGCAATACCTGTCAAAGGACCTGTACTCAAGATACATAAAGGGCTCTTAAAATGAATAAGAATAATCCATTTTTAAAATGGGCAAAATATTTAAATAGACATTTCACAAAAGATACACTAATAGGTACAAGAAAAAATACTTATCAGAGAAATGCAAATGAAAACCACAATGTGACACCAATAGCCTACTAGAATGGCAAAAATTTTTTTAATTGAAAATACCAAGGTTGTGAAGCAACAGAAACACTCATACATTGCTGTTGGGAGTGTAAAATGGTATAATTACTTTGGAAAAGTTTAAGATTAAGCGTACACTTATGACCCAGAAATTCTACCCCTCCATATTTACTGAAAAGAAACAGACTTATACATGAACGTTCATAGTGCTTTATTTGTAACAGCCCAAAATTGCAGACAACACAAACATCCATCAACAGGTTCATGGAAAGAAATTGTGATTTACAATGGGATATACTCAGCAGTAAAAAGCAATGAATGACTGATACATACAACATGTATTAATCGTTTAAAAACTGCTGAACAAAAGCCTGACACAAAATACTATGTACTGTGCAATCTCACTTATATGAACTTTAGTAAAACTAGTCTCTAGTAAACAGGAAACAGATCACTAGTTGCCTGGGACGAGGTGTAGGGGTGGGAGGTGGACTGGAAAAGGAGGGAACTTTTGGGCATAGTAGTAATGTTCTACATCTTGATTGTGGTTGGCGGTTACACGGGAATGCACATTTTTCAAAACTAGTGTCGAAACAAAATGAGCACGTTTTACTGTAAAGTATACCTCTAAAATTGATTTTAAAGTGTACACCCTTACCCCATATCAAAAATAAGTACGTGTTTCAAAAGTGGAGTAACTGTAAACATAATGAATTTTTTACTGGGAAAATGAGTGACAGAGAGGTAGATCAGCAAAGGTGACTGCTTTGATTTTAAGACTCACACTCGGAGGTTTTCCCATTTATAGAGAAGCTCTTATTAAAGGTACCATCAGTGATGAGGTTGTTTCCTTGTGTCTGTACTTTATATCAAACATTGAAGTCTTAAGATGTAAAGGTTATTCCTTTGCTATGAATGGATGCATGGGTATTAGCATATATGGGCTTCAGGTAAGTAAGAGGTAGCATGTTCCATATTTGAACCTACTTCTGTTAAATGTCAGTAACTGTACTTCACAGGTTGTTTTAAGGATCAAATGTGTGTGTGTGTTTAAATTAAAATGACCAGAAAAGTATGTATAAACACTAGTTTGTGTTACTATTCCTCCCTTTTGTTCCACCCCTTGTAGTCAAGGACTAGGTGTGAACAGCCTGGGTCACACTCCTCCAAAGGTTTCTGGTGGTATGTTCTGGGTCTCTCTTAGCAGATTCCTTTCTGTTCTTGTTAACTTTACTATACCAGAGATAATACTTCATCACTGTATTTATCTAAACTTGGAAGAAACTTAGGTCGTAACTGCCACAAAAGTGATTGTGCTTTACAAGAATTTCTACTTAACTAATACTAATCACCAACAAATATTTGAGTTCCAACATTGGTTTAGGTGTTGTAAAGATTTAAGATCATGACATGATTATTGTCTGTTGGCTTTTTCAGTCATAAAATAGTAGACATACACAAAAGCCAAGCATGTAAGAGGATGTTATGTTCCAGAGCCCCATGTAGGGCAGACTTTAAGTGTTTTAAACAATCTAGAGTATTTGGTATGTGCAGGCAACATAGGGAAAAGCTTCATGGAGAAAGGAAATGTACATTGGATCAATCGGACAGGCAAAAAAAGATCTTGCTGGATCGTTAGTATCTTTATTCGTTTTTTTATTTTTGTTCTCCTTTGCTTTTATTGGTGTCCCTAACTTTATAATTGTATTTAACTATTCGTATATGTTACCTATTTTTAGAACTCAGGAACAAACAGATATTAAGGAAAAACTATGGAAATTTAGACACCCAAGATGTTCACATTGTAGTTTCTCCCAAGGCACTACTTCAGAATATATTTAATGACTTATTTTACCTTTTCCAAATACACTATTTTGTTCTTCTTTTCATCTGTAACCTGAGATGTACTCATTTTTCTATTTGAGCAGCCTTATGCTTCACTACATATAAATCTACTTATTATATAGGTAGGAATGAACCTTGCTATTAGCCCTAGAACCTACAACTAGTTCCACTAGTAGAAGTTAATGATCTTACAATATCTGATATTCTTTCAAAAAACTTTATCCTTACTCTACAAATAGATTTAACATTTAAGTGTATCTAAATGAAAATAAGTAACTTGATTCATTTTTGGCTAATATTTCTACATGATATAAGACATTCCAAAATTATATATTTCAAAATTATATAATCTCTAAATAAAGTGTAATTCAAATTTTACATGCTTGTATAAATTTATTTTTCCAAAAGGTAATTCAGGGGTGATGGGGGGGAGAATGAATAGGCAGATCACAGAGGATTTGGGGGGCAGTGAAAATACTGTGTATGGTACTGTGATGTGGATACATGTCATACATTTGTCCAAATTCATAGAATGTACACCACCAAGAGTGAACCCTAAGGTAGACCATGGGACTTCGCGTGATGATGATGTCAGTGTAACAGACATGCCACTCTAGTGGGGATGTAATGGGGAGGCCGTGCATGAGTGGGGGCAGGAGGTATATGGGAGATCTCTGTACCTTCCTCTCAGCTGTGCTGTGAACCTAAAACTGCTCTAAAAGTCGTTTTTAAAAATGTTGTGACATTTTAAAAAACTGGTCATTTCTTATTAAACCTAATATGAATATTTTTCTTCACATAAGGTTCCCAAGTAATAATCAGTCAAAAGAATAGTGAAAGTTAATTCCTTTCCATAGATCATTTTGGTCTGGTCAATAATTCAACTTTCTTGGGTAACAAAACCTATAAAAAAGAAACTTTAAAATGCAATTGTTACTGAAGAGTAATTTTTAAAGTTTATATTGAACAGACATTAACGGGCAAATATCTCATATCACAGTGGGCATTTTTGTAAGTAATGTGTTCTGTTCTAAATATACTTAGGATTGTCACTGAGTAAAAATTTAAATTTATGTTATATCCCAGTTAATAACAAGACATATAGAAGATGGGATCTTTTCATTTAGTAGAAGGTCACCATCATTAATTTTACAACTGATGATTTTATAATAGGTCCTTCTAGTTCTTGATGGTCATTATTGAAGTATAATGCATTGAAGATATGGCCTGTACAAAGGCAGAACAAGGATCTTAATTAGAATTCTGACAAGCCCACTCCAATAAAATGATGAGATTATTTGTAATTGATGTCACAATCAATTACCATTTAGTTCATCATGAGCATTCTAATAGGTCTGGCCTTGCTATTGGCCCCAGGATGTTGCTGAGTGAGTGGCTGCCCTGCTTATGCTGTTATTGAGACAGGAGGGCACATTTTCAGTCAGCATCCTAATGACCTCTTTTGAAGTCTATTAAATTAATGACCCTGTCACACTGTTTTGATCTCTTATAACCTCAGTTTGGGGTTTGCATAACAAATTAATGTTTGGGAACCATATGGCAAAAAAGATAGGTCTTTTTAAAAGTTGAAATATTAATACTACTTATTAATATTTAGTAAAAGTTATTTTATTATGCAAGAAATAACAGCAAAAATGCAAATTATAGGGTTTGAATGTATTTTATAAAAGAGAACTTTAGGACATTTCTCCCTACCTCCAAAAGACATGATTTTTTATTTATAGTACCCAGATTTGTTTTTCTTTTTTAAAGGGGCTGCTTTCTTCTATAATTCTAGGTGCCAACAGGTCATGTGTGGTTAGAAGGTGATAATCTACAGAATTCTACAGATTCCAGGTACTATGGACCTGTTCCATATGGACTAATAAGAGGACGTATCTTCTTTAAGGTACTACTGTTTTCTGCTTAAAATGCAGGCTTGCTTCTCTGAGCTGGGAAAAAAAACAAAACCAAAAAAAAAAGTTCCTTTCAGAAGAACTGAAATCTTTAGGCTGTCAGTGGATGTAAAACTGTTGCAATGACTACTACACTTTATGAACATGTTGGCCTTCATAGCTATAAACATTACCATTCCCCCATTATGACAGGTAATTGAGAATAATTTTTGTTTGAAAAATAAAGTTCAGATTAGTTGTAGCATAAGAAGCTTTTAATTTGACTCTCCAAAAATTTACTTTTCTCTCATACAACTTTTCCAACCATATTCATACCCAGGGCGTATATTAATATGCATTTGCAGAAGAGCAATCTAGCAACTAGCTGGAATGCAGGGATATCCCAGTTAAGTATAGTGAGTAATGCACTTATCATGGTTGTAGTAAAGGTAATAGTAAAGATTATTGTTTTCACTGGCTTTTCCTTTTTGCCACAAGCAGTCAGGAGAAAAACAGACATGAGTGTTTGGGGCTGTTGGATAATTTACAGGATTTTTTACACTTAAGCAGATGTTATATTCAAGTACGTAGGTTTACAGTTAACTCTGACGATAGTGAAAGAAAAAACAAACATATACACACTACACACGTATTATTTTCTAGTATAATGTTTGAATGTTCCAAACTTTAGAGGTTAAATACATACACATACAGGTTTACTTTCTACAGTCTTATTTTGAAGTAGAAAATTTGTTCTTGATTGATGAATAAGGAGAAAGCATTTAATTATACGGCATAGAGAAAAGGATGAATGAAAAAAAGAAGGGAATGTGATGATGCTATAATATCACTTTACTAATTGTCTTCAATCACATTTTGATTTTACAGATTTGGCCTCTGAGTGATTTTGGATTTCTACGTGACAGCCCTAATGGCCACAGATTCTCTGATGATTAGCAAGCATTTATTCTTTTGATTTGATTATTGTCTTCTGCTAAAGTGAATTTATTGTCACTGAAACCATGTACTTACTAATAAACTATTTGCTATTCAGTTTGAGTTATTTTTAATTGTTAAATGTAAAGAATAAGCAACACCCACTCTTGCAAGCTATATTTGTTCAAAATATATGGATAAAAGTGTAATCCAAAATAAGTCGTCTAAATTCTGATACGAAAATATTTTTAGGGAAAACCTGGAACAACCTCACTTTCAAATTTTTGGTTGTACAGGTATAAGGAAAGTAATTTACTCCTCTTGAATATGCCTCATACTTTAGCTACATTTACAAGGCAGAGTACTAACTAGTCTTATAAGTCCACACCAACAATAAACCAAGAGTCTGACCTAATAAAAAGCTAAGTCACATGCTTGGCTTACTCGTTTGAAATTAAGGAAGAATGTTTCAGTGATCCTATAAAGGATTCCTTAAAATTTTTTAAATGAGTTCTGACTCATACGGTCCATAGAATATTAAATATATAGAAAAATAAAAGCTTTACTATAATCAATAATAACACATTAAAAAAGTCCACTTCATCATACCAGCAACGCAGTGGCCACGGTTTTCTGACTCCAAGGCTCTCCTCCTTTCTCCGGTTGCCATTTCACTTTACTAACTTTGAAATAACTCATGAATATCCATAGCCTTCATCATGGGAGAGCTAGGCTCACATGTTATTCACGAAGATTCTAACTTAATTCTAATGACCTGAGATTTGAAATAGTTGTACAAAAGGCCTATAACTTTAGCAGCTAGAAATATGTTACTTCAAAAACTTAGCAACTATAAAGGATTATGATGATACTGTGACCCATTAAAAGATGAGACACACTTATATGAAGAAAGGAAAATTCTTATATTTTGTACCAAGGAGAAAATGCACCAATAATAAACTTCTCAGATGGGAATTCACTAAATATAATTTTTAATTCAAGCCCCCTTTCTTAGCGATCTGTAAATATAAAATGTAAATACATATGAATAATGAAATTAATTTTCTATTAATCTAGGTGGACTTCGACAGTCTTATATTTTTTTCTGCAAATAATAGAGCTGACAAAAAAGAATCCTTTTTTTTAATCAGCTTTATACATTTGCCTGAATGGACAAAGGTGGAGTAGATTTTCCTCCATGTGTCTGAATACACTAAAGAATTCCACTTAGTGAACAATCTCAGCGATAATGAAGGAGTTCTATAACTAGTGAACACATATCACAAGAAATCAGCGTCACTTCTTCTGCTTCATCCTTGGAAACACTGTATTTTCCACCACATCGACAACTCAGAGAAAAAGAATCATCATCTGCAAAGAAAACAAAATGCTTACATGTAACTACTTTGTTAATACCTTTTTAAAAAATGCAGCTATTCCACAGAAACTGCAAAAGAAAAAAGATCAGTCAATATAAAATATATTTAAATGAGAACTTGAAAAGATTTCTCATATAGGGGCAGTGTTTCTAAAAATTATCTACTAAAAAATCTTTATCTGTGGAGGAAATGTATTGAGGGTATGAAACAATAGACCAAAGATCCTGTAGGGGAGAGCAGATGCTCAGAAGTGACCAATGAAATTTATTTGAAGTCTTCTGTTTTCTTAAGATTCATGTAAATTTTACATTCTTCTGAACAATGTGGTTGTCAAAATATTACTGTGAAGGAAGAAGAGAAACAGCCCTACCTGTCTTATTGTTAAGGAGCATGCCTTTGCCAGTAGTATATCCTTTCAGAGAAAACCGCTGACTTGACTGTTTATCAGGTTCAGCATTTGAATCCTGTCTGTTCGGGTATCACACTATTTCAAGAATCCTGACTTAAATGTATAGACATATACTGTGGTGTCCTTTCTGTGGGGGCTATGTGTGTGTACCTGTTTGTTTGGTGTTTACAAATGATTTAGGAACCAAAAGGACAATCACTGAAAGATGCCCAAAGGAGGCAATATGGTGCAACGTTCTGCCTACAAATGGGGGAAATTTTATGTTTCATCTTCCTAGGAAGTTGAAATACTTTGTCTTTTAGCTGAAAGAATCTCTGATCCACTGGTTATTCCATTTTACTGTCACTGAGGAGTGACTGTCAAAGAAAAGTAATTACTGATCTCATTATTTTACTACTGTCATAAAAAAAATTAGAGATAAATGAACTAAATCTCTAAAGATATAATTTCTTACAATCAAATATCTTCATTCAATTCTCAAACTTCATTTTTTAACACTTAGATCTCATCATATGCCATGAAAAGAAGAAAAAGAAAAGAAAAAGAAAAAATATTCAACTGCCTTGGATTTGTTCTCTAATCAACTTTGGTCTTGGAAAAACAAGCAATTAAATAAGCCAGCTTTACATGTTTATTTTATCAGTAAGGAAAACATTAATTCACAATCCTGCTTTTCATTTTTCACCACAATGTCTTTTTTCTCTATAAAGAAAAATAACTTAATCTTGAATTTTAAAACACTAACATCTTCCCTATCTGAGCCAACATATATGTGTAATAGAGCATGCTTTCAAAGTGAACTATTTTATTATTAAATTGTCTAAAAATACATATTCTAACCATTGGTTTTCTGGAGCTAAATCTCCCTCTTGTTTTTTCACCACCTCAGTGAACACTGAGAAACAATGTGAGGTGACATGTGCTTGGTAAATGATGCAGAGGCCACCATGGGCTACTGTGGAGTTTTGTCATAGATGATTCCAAATGTTAATGCTCACTAAAACGCACATATTTTTAAATTTCTTCTTAAATTATTCTACTATCACTTAAAGTGATATCTTCACAGAAATCATAATTTTAAATACACTGAATGAAGACAAAACAACCAAGCTGTATAAGAGACTAACTGTAAGGGGAATGGCTAACTTCAGTCTCTCAATAGTTCTTCAG